>NC_034609.1:19259717-19306869 GCF_900095145.1 Mus pahari | reverse complement strand
TTATGTGAGTACACTGTAGCTATCGTCAGCCACACCAGAAGAGGACATCAGATCCCATTACAGATGGTTGTGAGCCACCATGTGGTTGCTGGGAATTGAGCTCAGGACCTCTGGAATAGCAGTCAGTGCTCTTAACCACTGAGCCATCTCTCCAGCCCCCTTGATCGGCCTTTTGATCGAAGTGAACGAGTGGAGATCAGAGAAACTACAAACCAATCCTAGCTATCTTTGTGGTGCCTCCGTGCGCCGGCACTGTAAGCACGCCTTGCTTCCTGTTGCCTTTGGTTTGCCCACTGGCTCTAGAGGGCGGAGATTAGTGGTCCTAGACTGAGAAGGGGGGGAAACAGCTTCAGAGAGGGTGAAGGATTTGTCCACAGCCACCCGGCACGCAGGTGACATAGGTGACATGTTGTCTCTCTGGGCTTCACCCTCCCTGTCCTGAGCATTAAAGAAAAAGAAAAAGAAAAAAAAAGTAGTACCTGGTCCCGGGATGTTGGCACAGACCTTTAATTCCAGTAGTGAGGAGGCCGAGGCAGATGGATCTGTGCAGGTTCCAGGCCAGCCAGGGCTACAGTGTGAGACCCTGTGAATACAATAAAATGAGATTAATTTGACTTGAGACATAAAAGCGGCTTCCCAGATGTTCTGTGGACGTAACACAACAAAACTGTGCTTTTAAGGTGACAAAGTTGAGCCTCAGATGGGTCCAGAGCGACCTGGAAGGCCCCTTCTGCCCAGACCCTTCTCCTACTGTGAAGTTTATTTCCATTTCCCAAGTGTAAAGTACTCTTGTTTCCACGTCGGAAACACCCCCACACCGAGCACACATAGCCCCTGCTGCCTGTGGGCGCTCCAGTTCGTTTCTCATCTGTGTCTTGTGTCTTATTACCCTGAAATGGGTTCACCCTTTCCCACACTGTCCGGACCCCTTGCTTGGTGCCTTTCTCCATGAGCTCCCAGGAAGTCTCGGAATGAAGCACCCCTTGCCACCCCTCCACTCACCTGCTCCAGCCCAGGCACCTTTGCCTCGGGGTTCCTTGACCGGAACATGGGGTTGGCATTGCATTGCCCCTGGATAGCCCCGTGGGACACGGCATGAAGGAGGCAGCGTGGTCATTGTCCTGGTCAGATGGACTCGTGTATACCCTCCTAGTCCTGGGAGTGCCATCCTCAGGTGGGGAGCTGTCTGCCAAGGTGTTGCAGCAGATGACACTACAGGGGTGTTGCCCTAAGACTTGTGTGTAGGCAGGGCGGGATAGTCGGCTGCATTGAGGCTTGTTGTGAACAGGCTGCTCACGTGGTGATGACTCCTGACCCACGGAGCCTGCAGGGATCACACAAGCTTTATCTGGGGGAACTTAGAACCTTCTTTTTTTACGGGTATAGAGACTGACTACGGTGGGACTGAAGCATGACTTACTGTCCTCTTTCTGTGGTATGTTGCTCTCGCTTCCCTGGATTCCAGGCAGGGCTCTTTGTCCACACCTCCTTGGTGAAGACACCGCTGGGTCCTGGGACCCGGCGTGCTCGCCACCCCAGGGCAAGGGTGTCACCTCAGCACAGTCCCCTTCACGAGAGGATTCTGGTTGTGTCTTGGCAGCAGGCCCTGCAGGACAAGGGGTGCGAGAACAAGAGTCAGGGGACGAAAGAAGACAAGCTCCCGAAGAGGCAGGCGCCGGCCCCCAGGCGGGACCGGGAGTCCCCAGAAGCTGGTGGTACCATGAATATAGAGAAAACAGGTAAAGGAGCTCAGCCCCACTGTGACACACTCTGGCTGAGCTAGTGCAGGAGGGCGACCTCTGTCCCACAGCTGGAAGTGGCTCAGCCAGACTGGCCACCTGACATGAACCTGAGACTCCGACCAGCCTCTTCCAGATCCATGGACAAACCGTGTGTCTGTCCTCTTTCTTGTCCTGTCCCTTGTCCCAGGGCCACCAGGGCCACACCCAGTGATAAGAGACTTTGGCCACTGGAGGTTGGGTTGGATTTCCCTTCTTTTTGTCTCCCCCCGCCCCCGTACCTACCTAGAGCAGGGCACAGGAGCAGCCTCCCAGACGCCACGGGGTACCTTCGCCACGGGGTCCCTTCGGCAGAGGCCTGGCTGTGTTCTGGTCAGAGGATCCAGGGGTCAGGGATTTGTTTCCCCTCCCTCCAGACTGAGAAACCTAAGCCTGCAGTTCCATTATCCTCTGACCACTGTGGCACCTAGAGCTAACTGGGTTTAGAAGGTTCTCCTGGCTCCTTTGCTGTCTTCTGGGTTTCCAGCAGTAAGTACCGGCCAGTGAACACAGGGAGAGAACACGGAGCCTCAGGGCAAGGCCAGGAGTACTAGGAAAAGGCGCTGCTGCTTTCTGAGTCTGTGTGTCTGAACTTGCTGGGGTTGTCGGAGGATGTCACTCCCACCTCTGAGTCTGAACCCGTGCACATTCTGTACGAGCCCTGGTCCACCTAGATTCAGGGCAGGCACAGGGTGTGGGTAAGCAGTGGGCAGTCGGGCTTTCAAAATGGCCACCAGCTGGCCAGCTAGGTGGGGCAAGCCCAGAGGAGGAAGGCTAGGTCCTCTTAGCAGTGAGGACTGGCACAGCGCCTGCGCCGTGGAGCCTGTGGTGGGCCGTGCCTCTGGAAACTGACCTGTCATGTCAGGTGGTTGCTTCCTCAGCAAGGGGGCTTGGTCTACGCAAGCACCCTTGGGCCTCACCTCTCCTCATTTCTTCCCATTCTCAGTCCTCCCTTAGCTTCTTCAAGAGTGTTTCTTCCACTACCCATGACACTGCAGGTTACACTCAACTCCTTGACCCCCTTACACAGGGTACCATACTGAGGTCTGGGGCTCAGAACCTCCCAGGACAGGAGCCGTGTCATGGATGACACTCGTACCTGTGCCACCTGTGGGATCCCAGCTACATTCCCAGGGCTGCTTTTGGGCTAGGCACATCGTCCCTGTTTCACCCAGGAAGAGCCTACAGGGTCCTCCCCCCCCCCCAAATATGATTCAAGAGGCAAGACCAGCTCTCAGCCAAGCCCAGCACATTCTGTTACGCACCAGTGCAGTCTGTGGCCATACTGATCACATGTCACCCGTGGCAGCCCCGTGTGCCGGCCTAGAAGCATCGGGCTGCCCTTACTCCCTCTAGAATAGATCACAGAGGCTGGGCCTGCACTGTGTGACTTTCATGCTGTGTGTCACATGCAGAGCCACACAACTGGGGCCACTTGCCTAGCACGGGTTGTCCAGCCCCGGATCTCTGGGGTGGCTGGGGGGGGGGGACACCAGCCCCACCCATGGGAGCCCAGCTACCGCTGCTGCCTCCCATTTCCCTGTGCCACTCTGGGGCATTCCAGAACTGTGGTCAAGGCTTGCCAGTGGTGGGGGGTGAGGGATCGGGAGGCCCCTCACCTCTGAGAAAGCCAGATGCTAAGGCTGCATTGAAGTAGATGACTCCTCAGCTAGCACTGGCCCTCCACATGCCCAGGCTATTTGCAGGACCCGGCTTGGGATGCTGAGGGGAGAAGACAAATCCTTTTCTTATTCCCCTGGACTGCTGCTGGTTCCTCATTGCACACACCATTCTCTTCAGAGCTTTGGAACAGGCACCACAGCCCCATTGCACAGGCATCACAGCCCCTGATGCTTGTCCTGTCTCCCATCCTGATGACAGAACGGTAGAAAGTATTGGGGGAGGAGGAGTCAGGCCTCTCTTGTGCCTGTGTGACACTCCACACACCCCCACCCCACTGTACCCCAGTCCCCACACCCCGTACAGGCATCAACCTGAAAATGTGCCTAGCCCCCGGTCTGTCCCATGTGCTGGCCTGTCTGTGCCCCAATGTGTTGCTCACAGACACTCCCATTACCCCTCCTCCACGCGCACAGGTGACCACTTCCCACCAAGCAGCTGGCAAAGCCTTGTCCTCTCTGCTGTGCTTTTGAGAGATTGGGAATTAGCATGGAGAGCCATTTCTGAGCGAGCCTCCTTTCTTTCCCAGTGGAAATTGCCCTGAGGGCTGGCCAATGAGAGATGCACTAGCCCTGGCTGGAATTCACTGCTTTGAAGGGGAGTTGGGAAAAACTTTTCCTCAGTCTTGGTTTAGGCAGTTCTGTCCCCTAGACGCTATTGCTAAAGTGACTTCCCCAGAGGCCAACCTGGAGGTCCCCTGCAAACCCATTTTGCTGTAGCCTTCAGCCCCACCTGCTTGCATCCTCTTCCTGCCCTGATGGTGCACCCCGTTGTGATGGCTGCCTCCCTCCTCCAGGCAGACCTCCACTGTCCTGCTGATCAGCCACTACTTTGCTTGTAGGTGGGCGGCTCTTTGGCATCGGGAGGTGCTCAAGCCTGTCCGGGGCACCAGGCCCAGACCCCGTGGTACATAGGACCGTGGAGGCCATGTCCCAGCTTCAGGAGGAGCTGGTAGTCCTTCGGGAGAGGCTGGCCCTCCACGACAGTGACCGGCAAGCCACAACCACCCAGCTGCAGAACCAGGTACCTGGGGAGGCAGGGATGAGCAGAGGCCACTCACTGCCCTCTGGGGAACAGGTCAGAGGACATTGTCAGGGCACCTAGGCTCTACCAGAAGCCAGATGGTGACGATCTTCTGGTTTGGGAAGATGCTACAGGGTGAGGAGGTTCAAACTCCGCATCTTACTGCAGCAAGTGTCTTGAGCACCTGAGTATCTACCCAGCCAAAACATTTTCCTCTCTAATTGATGGAATCTACTTGCTCGTTAAGAGGGGACGTTGAAAGTGCACTGCTCAGACTTTCTGGTATCCCTAGCCCCACTCCCCTCCTCACCTTTAAGTAGGACCCCTAACCTACCCTCAGGCCTCAGACGACTTGAGAATTCAAAACTGTACCTAGCCTCTGCTCAGGATTTATTGGTGAGCTTTTTGGTTATATGTTTATTACAGGGATGGTATCCGTAGCTGTGCTCTGTAGGGTCCAACCTTGTGGAGACATGGCCAACCTCCTGGGTCTGACTCTGTCTGGCAGCGCTTACTAGTCCTGGGCTAGGTAACTAACCACTCTGCACCTCATTTCCTCATCTGCAAACGGATAAGACAACAGAATCCAGATGTGCTAGCACATCGTAGGGGCAGATGTGACTCTGGAACCCTGGAAATACGTCCGTCTGAGGTGGTCTTGACTGTGAGGCTGGAGGGAGAGTTGTCTGTCCTGTGAACCCCATTTTCTGAATTCCAGCCAGGCTGATGAGTGTGGCTTTATGATGATCAGATGGGTTAGTTGTAAGAGTGGACAAGAAGTTGGTTGTGAACTATAAATAAAGTGTGCTGTCCTGTGGGGTCTGTTCCTGTGGCTCCTTGAATTCCTGACCCTCACAGTGGGACTTGTTTTGTGTTGTTGGCTGTTGGTTTTTCTTTTTCTTTTTCTTTTTCTTTTTCTTTTTCTAAGTTTATTTATTTCATGTATATGAGTACACTGCAGCTGTCTTCAGACACACAAGAAGAGGGCATCGGATACCCATTACGGATGGTTGTGAGCACCATGTGGTTGCTGGGAATTGAACTCAGGACCTCTGGAAGAAGAGTCAGTGCTCTTAACTGCTTGAACCATCTCTCCAGCCCTGCTGTTGGTTTTTCTGAGATAAGCTCCTGACCTGCCCTGGAACTCACTAACTGGTGCTGGCCGTCCTGCTGTTCCCATGAGCTTCACAGTAGGTAGTGGCCACCTTCTGAGCACAGTGAGTGACACTGCTACCAATACCTGTGCACAGCTGTCCTTCCAGTTCCTGCTTTCAGTTCTTTGGTGCATATGCCCAGGGTTGGAATTGCTGAATGGTGTAGGGCTTCGTTATCTATTCTTGTTTATTTATCCTTGAGACATGGCTTTCTTTTCCTTGCTTTTCCCCCCTCCTCCATTTTTAAAAGACAGGGTCTCACTGTGTGGCTCTGTTTGTCCTGGAACTCCCTGGGTAGACCAGGCTAGCCTCAAACTTTCAGACTCAGAGAGATCTACCTCTCTCTGCCTCCTAAGTGCTGGGATTAAAGGTGTGTGCTTCCATGCCTTACTGTATTAGCTCAAGCTGAACTCAGGGTGACCCTCCTGTGTGCTGGTATCACAGGTGTAGGCTGCATACCTGCCTGTTTGTTATCATTATCATTATATTTTTCCTTTTATCTTAGAGGCTTCCTATGTGACCTTGAACTCACCGGCAACAATCCTGTTTCTGGTTTCTTAGGGACTGGGACGATAGGGGTGAGCACCTCCATGCCTAACTCAGTTTATAATTTTTTGAGGATCCACCACTGTGTTTTCCACAGTAGCTGCACCATTTCCCATGTCACCAACAGCACCCAGAGTTCTGGTCTCTCTGTGCCCTCCTTGACACTTACTTAATAGCCATTCCAGTGGGTATGGAGTGGTGGCTCATTGTGTGGTTTAAGGGTTTTTGTTTTGTTTAGCTTTTCATGATAAAGTTTCTCTGTAGCCCTTGCTGTCCTGGAACTCACTTTGTAGATCAAGCTGGCTTCAAACTCAGAAATCTGCCTGCCTCCTGAGTGCTGGGACTAAAGGTGTGCACTACCCCAGCCAAGTTCTTTTTTGGCCAGGTGATTCGGTGTCTGTTGCTGAGTTGTAGGCATTTTCTGGATGTTAACCCTTTCTCGGTAACTGAGTAGCACATTTCCTTCCCACTCGATGGTGGCCTGTCATTCGATTGATGACTTTGGCTTCAGGGATCATACCCGGAGCTCTCCACCTGGAATGCTACTTTTTTAATGTTTTATTTTCTATGTGTCTGTATGTTTTGCCTGCACATGGATGTGTCTCTGTGTGTGGTACCTGCAGAAGCCATAAGAGGGCATCAGATCCCTCGGGGCTGGAGTTACACACAGATGCTTGCCGCAGTGTGGTTGCTAGGAATCAGACCCAGATCTTTAGAGAGAGCAGCCAGTGCTGCTTTTAGCTTCCACATCTCGTCTCTAGCCCTTATACCTGTGATTTTTGTCGAGTTGTAGAAGTACAAAAGTTAATTTTTGTAAAGACCACTTAACTTTTTTTTAAAAAGACTGTTTGTGCTTTAGGGGTCATATCAAAAATTCAGTGTCAGGAAGTTTTTCTCTATATTCTTCTAAGAGTCTTATCATTTGATTTCTTGTGTTTGGGACTTTGATCCATTTGCTGTTTTGTTTTTTGGGTTTTTTTTTCTGTATATTACTCTATGGTATATGGGTAAGGGCCCAGCTTCATTATTTGACATGTGGAGATGCAGTTCACTGTCTCCAGTTATCAGTATTATTATTCTTTGCACACTTGTCAAAAATCAACAGATCATATCTGTGAGGTTTACTCTGGACTCCCTAGTCCGCCCTGTTATCCTCACGTCTGCCTTTCTGCCTGAGCCACACTGCTTTGATTGCTGTCATACTGAAGTCAAGGTATACTTCCACCTTCATTTTTCTTGTCCAAGACAGGTCTGTTTGGCATCCTTTAACTTTGCACATGAGTTTTAGCATGGATTTTTTTTTTTAATGTCTTCAGAAAATGCTGTTAGGTTTGGGTAGGAACTGCCTTGCCTCTCTAGATTGCTCTGGGTTCTGTTGAAACCCGATTTATTGCATCTCCGATCCATGACCCACGATAACTTTCCTTTACTGCTGCTGTCTTTAATCTCCTTCAGTGACTTTTGTAGTTTTCATTCTGTACGGTCTTAGTGTGTCTGCGCATGCACGTTCCCGTGTGTTTGCAGACACACTTACCTGTGTGTGCATGAGTAGAGGCTGGAGGTGACACGGAGTATCTTTGTCTGTCACTCCCCACCTTATTTTTTGAGATAAAGTGTCTTGCTGATCCTGGAGCTCACTATTTTGGCTAGACTAGCCAGACTGAGTGTCTAGGAAGGCCCTGGAATCTACTTCCTGTCTCAGTCCTTCCAGCTCTGTGTGCAGCCCTGCCTGGGTTAATGCATGTTAACCTTTCTATTCTTTATGTGTACAGATACTCTGCTTGCACGTCTGTCTGTCTGTCTGTCTGCGTGCCACATCCATGCAGTGCCCTTTGAGGCCTGTAGTTACTACAGATGGTTGTGAGATGCTGTGTGGGTGCTGGGACTTGAACGGGGGTCATCTGGGCACCTGGCCACTTAACTAACCACTGAGCCATCTCTCTGGCTCCAGCCATGCCCAGATCTGTACGTGGATGATGTGGACCTGCTAAGGTCCACAGCTTGAGCAGCAGACACTTTATCCACAGGCCATCTCCCCAGCTCCTCCTGTTTAAATTTATCCTGGTTTTCTTCTCTTGAGGCGACCGCAAGTAGAATGATTTTATTTTCTCCTTTGGATTGTCTGTTGTTATAGCAACACAACTGACATTTGTGTTGATTTCATATCCTGCCACTCTGCTAAAGAGTTCTTACTGGCCTGATTTTAAAATCAAATTAGTTGCCAGCTTTAAACCTGTTTGCATGAAAATCTGCCTACCCACCCTTCCTTCCATCGCTGGGGATTGAACCCACAGCCTCGTGCTTAGTTAGCCACACCCCGGCCCTGGGCTGCACTTTTGTTTCTGGCATTGGCAGATGTGGCTCCTCTGGGCTGACATTCCCACGTGGCCACTTATGCATGAAGTCATGTAGAAGTTCTGGTCTCTAGTGGAGTGTGCATGCGTCAGCCCACCTTGGCCCAGGTCTTCCCTCTGGCCAACTCCCCCCCCCCCACACACACACTGTGGTGTCTGAGGGCACTCCTGAATTCAGCACTCATCACACGCATTTATCAAGCACCAGCCTCGTGCATGCACGGCACTAGGAGTGCAGCACCTAGGGTCACCACAGATCTACGCTAGCCCAGGGTGTGAGCACCCCTGATCCCCAGATCCCAAATGTTTCAAACATTCAAAACCATGTATCAACACCATGCTACAACTCTGACAGCTAAGCCCAAACAAAGGCTATTTCATGTCCCAAAATGTTACTTAAAAATACTGTAAAAATGACCTAAGGTTACGTGTATAAGGTACATATGACACACAGGTCAGCAAGCTGCCTAGACCTGGGCTCCATGCCCAAGATGTCTCATCCTCTATATAAAAAAAAAGATGTCTCATCCTCTATATCCTCTGTCTGAGCTAGAGAGAATTTCTGGTCCTAAGCATTTCAGATGCCAGATTCTACTACAGACTGTTTATAGTCCAACACACCGTGTGCTGGGCCTGGGCGAACATGCTGCATAGATTCCCATATTTAGTCTCCAAGGCCTAGATGAAGTTGCCTCAGAGTGTGGCTGGGGGAGCAGAAAGGCAGGAAGAGGCGAAGGACTTCTCCGTGGCTGCTCTCGTGAGCTGAGATCTAGTTGGACTTGACATACTGTGTACTCAAATGCTACCCTGCCCCTCAGGGTGGAGGACAGAGGGGATGACTTGGCACTGGATACGTCTGTGCCCCCCAGGCCAGGCCAGCCTCCTTGCTGGGGCAGCAGAATGGGTCGGGTGGGTTGTGTATGTGGTGGGGTTTACTGCCTCGATCCCCCCAGGGGCTCCAGGTGAAGTGACAATTCAGCCAGGCTCTATAGTTAGTACAGAGCCTCTCTGTTTTTTGCCTGAGATAGCTGCTGACCACGCTGCCCAGGCGCGGTGGGAGGTAGAGAGGTAATCGCTGGGTTGCGAGCAGACAGCTGAGAAAATGCAGACCTGGGCAGCTGCGCCACCTCTACCCCGCTGCTTCTGTCGAGGTAAATGTAGGCTTGTGTCAGGTTAGTAGACAGACAGGCCCCAGTCACTCTGCCCCCTGCCTTAATTTCTCCGGCTTCAGTGGTTCTGAGCCTTCCTAATCCTGTGACCCTATAATACAGTTCCTGATGTCGTGATGAGCCAGCCCCTCAACCACAAAAAATATTTTCATTGCTGCTTGGTAACTGTGATTTTGCTGCTGTTATGAATTGTAATGTAAATACTTTTGGAGATAGGGGTTTGTCAAAGGAGTTGCTATGCATAGGTTGAGAACCTCTTCAATAGCTGATAACCTCAGGTGGGAGAGGGATGTTGCCCAAGGCCACAAGGGTGTCTGTCCCCTTCAGCTTTGCTAGACTTCTTTGACTTGGGAGTTATACACACTGCCCTCTGCTGTTGAACATGAAGCATTTACCATGCATGTGCTTGGCCTTGTGTTCCTCTGTAGCCCTCCCCTCCTAGGCTCACAGCCTCAGGTCAGCTGGGGGGGGGGGGGCACAGGGTGTGGTACCTTGCTCTCTGCTTTTCCTGTGCCTGTCTTCCATCCAGTTCTCTGGGCATTCCAGTTGTCACGGACACTTGCCTGCTCTCCCAGACTCGACAGGATCGCTCTGCCCTCCGGATCGCTCTGGCACTCCGGAAGCAGAGCCTCCCTCCAAGTGCAAGCAGGGGTCTTTTACTGATAGCAGGCTCTACCTGCCCTAGCCCAGGTGCAGCTGGCCCTCGGGAGCCATGAAGGACTTAGTGGGTTGTGCCTGATGTGGGAAAATGGCCACCCCGCCCCCCACGGGGTGTCCTTTCAGACCAGCAGTTAGGTTCCCCTTCTCTGTTTCCTGAGAGGAGTTCGCAGGTAACAGGGTCTGATATCTCAGACCAAGATGGTCTATTGTGGTCCCTTCCCCCTTGCCAACAAGTCTTCCCATCACATCCCATGTCCTGCGTCCCCTTGTTGGTCCCAGCAGAGCCCACAGCACCTGAGTTCCCATTGTGATGCAAGAAGGAGCTAGGTTGTAGACAGGCCAGAGGTCCTGCCCCCCAGGAGCATTGCCAGCCCACGTTCCCTACAGCAGGTCTGAGAGCCCAGCATCAGCCAGCACTGGAAACAGCCAAGGTCAGAACTTCAGCCTTGGGAGTGGTGAGGCGATGTGGAGAGGTAGGAAGTAGATGCTCTTATTTTAGGATGGTTGAAATGCAAGAGAAACCCATACACGAAAGCCAGCCCGGCTAGAAATCATGTAGAATACTCTGAGCTGTGCTTCTGCCACCTGGAGGCCTGTTATCCACACAGGTGCTTCCTTGATAAGATGCTGAGGAGCGGCTGCACAGGGCGGGGCAGAGTTGTGGAAAAGGATGCTACACACCAAGTCCGATCTGGGCTTGTCGGGGCCAAAGGCCGTAGATCTGGGAGACACAGCTGGGAGGTGGCACTTCAGACTTGAAACTTTGCCCCCAGGACACCAATTAGCAAGGACTGGCTTTCCAGTTGCCTTGCTGACCAGTACTGAGGTTGACCTTGTCGCTTCCCCAATGCAATGGTAGGACTTCAGGCTAACTTACTCTACTGCTGCCCAGCTCTGCTTGCGGCCAAAGGGCACACGTGCACACGTACACGCACACAGAATCACTCACTCAGGCTGGGTTCTCAGCCCCATGTGGGCAGTGGTGATGGGTAGAGTAAAACCCTGGGCTTTGCTTTCCTGCTGGGCCCATGGCCAGGAGTGCCACTAGGAAGGGAATATGCTTGAGGTGGGGACAGAGGTGAGTTTTCTGTCGTAGCTTTTAGGTCACCTGTTTGTCCCCTGGAGGTGTTGGCAGCCTGACTGGCCTTGCAGTCTCTCCTGAGTCTGCAGCAGAGGTGGAGAATGATCTCATGGCCCTCTTCCTCCTGACTTGACCAGAGAAGCTGGCCTGCCCAGCTAGTCACTCTGTCCAGCCCTAGGGAACAGTGACATGTGAGGCTACATGCTACCAAGAGTCTTGTCTCATCTGTGATTTGACACATCCAAGTACCCAGGCCCCACCCACCCCCTTCTTTGAGACAGGGTCTTACTGTGTAGCCCTGGTTTGCCTAGAGTTTGCCAGGTAGACCAGACTGGCCTCAGAACTCAGAGAAACATGCCTGCCTCTGTTGCGATTAAAGGCATGTACCCCATGCCCAGTGTCTTCGTCAGGGTTTCTATTCCTGCACAAACATNATGACCAAGAAGCAAGTTGGGGAGGAAAGGGTTTATTCAGCTTACACTTCCATACTGCTGTTCATCACCAAGGAAATCAGGACTGGAACTCAAGCAGGTCAGGAAGCAGGAGCTGATGCAGAGGCCATGGAGGGATGTTCTTTACGGTCTTGCTTCCCCTGGCTTGCTCAGCCTGCTCTCTGAACCCAAGACCACCAGCCCAGAGATGGTCCCACCCACAAGGGGCCTCTCCCCCTTGGTCACTAATTGAGAAAATACCCTGCAGCTGGATCTCATGGAGGCACTTCCCCAAATGAAGCTCCTTTCTCTGTGATAACTCCAGCTGTGTCAAGTCGACACAAAATTAGCCAGTACAGCCAGCATTAGCCTATCTCGTTAGATAAATGTCATGGTACTGGGTATGAGTTCCCATCAGACTGTAGCCCATGGAGACCCCGTGGTAGGTGCTGCTTTGGGTGGTCTTAGGCATCCAGTTGGGCGTATGTATTGGGTGGGGGTACAGACTGGTGCCTGTAGGCAGTATTTCCCTTTACCTCGTTGGTATTCAGAACCCAGTACTTTGATGGCCTGGATGTATAAACTCTTGACTCTCAACCCACCTTCTCCAAGGAGACACAGTCAATCTAGAATATTCTCAGGGGAAACCCAACACACTCTGGCAAATTCTGCTGCTAGGGCTCTTGCTTGTCACACCTGTTCCCTGAAGAGCGCTCCTGGGACAGGCTAGTGTCAGCTCAGGGTCGGGGGTAGCCTGCTGGGGGCAGGTACAAGGAAGGGCTAGAATTTTTACTCAAGGCATTGCCGGCGCTGAGATTCCCCCCCCCCTTTCCCCGCACCTCCCCATGCACTGAATACATTGTTTGCCCACGTTCACTTCCACCTTGCTGGTCACGTCACAGTTCTTCAAGGTTCTGGACGTGGCCTGGCTGCAGAAGGCATAGCATCACAGGCTGACTCACTAGAAACTACTTGAAGTGGAAAGTGCTGGGACCTGGGCAAGGCTGAGCCCAGGGGCTATAACTGTTCATGTGACTTCAGAGTCCTCTTAAAACAGAATAGTAAACATTTTTAGCTAGGTGGTGGTGGCACATGCCTTTAATCCCAACACTTGGGAAGCAGAAGCAGGCAGATCTCAGAGTTTGAGGCCAGTCTCATCTACAAATAGTTCCAGGACAGCTGGGGCTACATAGAGAAACCTTGTCTTAAGAAAAAAGGGGGGAGGGGCTGGAGAGGTGGCTTAGCAGTTAAAAGCACCAGCTGCTCTTCCGAAGGTCCTGAGTTCAATTCCCAGCAACCACATGGTGGCTCACACCATCTGTAATGGGATCTGATGTCCTCTTCTGGTGTGTCTGAAGACAGCTACAGTGCACTCATATACAGATCCTGGGCTTCAGAAGGGGCCTGTGCTAGTGAGGGGTCCTGAGTTTCCCAAGAGTACCTCTCCTGCTGAGCCATGGCTGGCACACACTTGCAGGGAAAGAGCACTGAAGGCCATTGAGCCCAGGCTAGTTTACCAGAGTTCCTGGCATTACCTGGAACTTGACCATAGGGAAACCTGAGGTTCTGGGCTCAGAGGGGCTATATGTTGGTGATCACTGGAGCTGGGCAGGAGGCCTGGGTGTGGGCCAGTGGGGTAAGGACCTGGCCTTGTGCCCACAGGTGGAGAATCTAAAGGAAAAGCTCATTAGCCAGGCCCAGGAAGTGAGCCGACTGCGATCAGAACTGGTGAGGACCCCAGGACTGTACTGTGGGGAGGGGAGGGGAGGGGAGGGGTGGGTGCTGAGCCCTGGTCACTCTTCCTCCTCGGGTTGTGGCTGTCTCTGAGCGCCCATGCCCTACCCAGGCTTATGCTGTCCTGTCTCAGACGTGGCACTTCACACCACAGAACAGGGGGCTGGATCTCATTTGCTGATGTCAAAGAGGAGTGTGAACTCTGTGTATGCATAAATTTGACTTTGTGTGACTTTCGCACTAAGGAAAATAGACTGCTCTGCTGGCCTCCTTTCCTGCCTTTCTTTTGACTTCTTTCTGAGCCCTGGCCTCTTACTTTGCCTGCCTGCCTCTTTCTCCGCTTTCTCTTTTCCTCTGTCCTCATCTTGTCCTCATCTCCTGGTGTGGCCTCGCTCATGCCGCCTCTGGGCCCCGGCTCTCCACAGGGAGGCACAGACGCGGAGAAGCACCGGGACAGACTGATGGTGGAGAATGAGCAGCTGAGGCAGGAGCTGAGGCGCTGTGAGGTCGAACTGCAGGAGCTTCGGGCCCAGCCGGTGGTGCCCTGCGAGGGCTGTGAGCACAGCCAGGAGAGCAGCCAGCTCCGTGACAAGCTGTCCCAGCTGCAGTTGGAAGTGGCTGAGAACAAAGGCATGCTGTCAGAACTGAACCTGGAGGTGCAGCAGAAAACAGACCGGCTGGCAGAGGTAGAGCTGCGCCTCAAGGACTGTCTGGCTGAGAAAGCCCAGGAGGAGGAGCGGCTCAGCCGGCGCCTGCGTGACAGTCATGAGACTATCGCCAGTCTGAGGGCCCAGTCCCCACCTGTTAAGGTGAGTGGCCAGATAGGTTGCACTGCCCTGTAGGAATCTTGGGCCCAGGGCAGGCTTGCCCCTAAAAGGGCCTTGTCCCACTGACTAGTTAGCTGTGCAGAGCCACAGGGCTCTTTCCAGTCCTGTTCTTTAGTTGGTTCCTTCCTCGCTCACTGCCAGGGAAGGCTCTGTGAAGGTGAAGGTGGCTCTTAGTGTGCCGAGCACAGGCGTAATTACCTTTGTCCTTCTTGTCAGTTTGTGCCCAGCCTGGGCTCCGTCAGGCTTCCTGCAGCCCCCCCCCCCCCCTTTAGAAGATAACAAGCAGATTTCTGCGGCAGTGTGCAGAACCGGAACCTTTCAGCTCCTAGAGGTCACTGGGATGACACTCTGGGTCAGCTGCCTCTGACGATGCTCTGTCCTGTCCTCCCCTCTCTTTGCAGTATGTCATCAAGACAGTGGAGGTTGAGTCTTCCAAGACCAAGCAGGCCCTCAGCGAGTCCCAGACCAGGAACCAGCACCTGCAGGAGCAAGTGGCCATGCAGCGGCAGGTGCTTAAGGAGATGGAGCAGCAGCTGCAGAACTCCCACCAGCTGACAGTCCAGCTGCGGGCCCAGGTGCGCAGGCCAAGACAGCTGTAGAGGGGACCAGAAAGAATTGGGGTTCAGTTTCTCTTTTCCCCTGGTCACGGGCTTAGTCTCTGCTTCCTCATCTATAACCTGAGCTGGTCACGGAAGTCTCTTCACAGTGGGGACACAGTGGGGAATATGATCTCAAGGGGCTGTCCCAGGCCGCCCACTGGTGTGCTCAGGTTGTCCCGCCTGCTCTTTTCAATCTGCTGAGCATATGCACCTGGGGGACATGTGGCCTGTCACCTGTCATGGGCACAGGCCAGTCGGAACTGGGGCTAATACGGGGAAGGTGATGGCTATACAGACTCACAGCCCTGCGGTGGGAAAGCAGGTCATTCCATCCCTCTGCACCAGCCAGTCATAACATATCTGTCCGTGCCGTTCCCCCCAGCCTCCCTCCCCTTACTTGCCTTTCCCTTTCTCACCCCTGCCCCGCCCCGCCCCCCTCACTGAACCCTTTCCTGGCCTGGCCATCAGATTGCCATGTATGAGGCAGAGCTGGAGCGGGCACACGGGCAGATGCTGGAGGAGATGCAGTCCTTGGAGGAGGATAAGAACCGGGCCATAGAGGAGGCCTTTGCAAGGGCCCAGGTGGAGATGAAGGCGGTACATGAGAACCTGGCAGGTGAGCCAGAAGCTGGCCCGGCCCATACCCATGCCCCTTCCTCACAGCCCAGATACCTAACACCTTTGCCCAACTAGGAGTCAGGACCAACCTGCTGACGCTGCAGCCTGCGCTGAGGACCCTCACCAACGACTACAATGGGCTCAAGCGGCAGGTGCGGGGCTTCCCCCTGCTGCTGCAGGAGGCTCTCAGGAGTGTCAAAGCTGAGGTGAGCAAGCCCAGTGGTGAGGCCAGACACCTTTTATTCAGAGCCCCTTTTTGCCTTACTCCCAAAAGGCACACACAAACACACACTCACACACTGTCCTCTCATGAGCTCCCATCTGTGCCGCAGTACCCTTCTATCTACGAGGACTGTTTATGTATTTGAGACAGGGCTTTTAGCACAGGCTGACCTCAATTCCGTATGTTCCTGCCTCAGCCTCAGTTGTAATTACTGGCATCTGCCGCCCGTGATATGCTAGGGAATGAGCCCAGGGCTTCGCACCTGGTAGGCAAATGCTCTCCCACCAAGCTTTCGCCCTTGGTGCTCATTTTGTTTTCAAAAGGCATCCTCACACCATGTGAGACCTTCAGTGACTCCTAAGTGTCTCCCATGTGGCTGAGCCTTTTATAGCCGCTGGCTTCTCAAGTTCATATGACAGCTCTGCAAGAGATAGATGTGTTTTGGGAAAAGAAAATAGTTCTTTAAATAACTATGTCAGTAATACACAGATGTGGTGAAGAGCCCAGGTCATTCTGAACATCCTCACTCTTGGGTTAGTGTCTCTATGTCCCATCACCCCATGGAGGGAACAGATGGGAGGGGTCCTTGTCCCTAGCTCCTCGGGAAAGGTTAGAGTTGAGATTGCCGAATCTCACCGTAGCCAAGTACTCAGGTCTTTACTCACCCTTAGTCTAGAGCTCTTTTTCTTCATCTATAAAATGAGGGCACTGGCTCTACCTCTTCAGAGGGACTATTGGGAAAGGTTGGTCTGCTGTGTCAGGTACTCAGCCCGGGCTGGTGAGGGTAATGCCACCATCAGGCCCAGTGAAGGGAAGCTGACAGAACCCGGCTTCTGATGGCACCTCACGTGCTCTGCAGATCGGCCAGGCCATTGAGGAGGTTAATAGCAACAACCAGGAGCTGTTGCGAAAGTACCGCCGGGAACTACAACTGCGCAAGAAATGCCATAACGAGCTGGTCCGGCTGAAGGGTGAGTGTCTGCAACTGTGCATCAGAGCTGTACTCGCTGCTGCTGCTGCTGCTTCCGAGGCACAGAAAAAGCAGGAAACTTGCTTAAAGACACACTCCTAGTATATGGTCCACCTTGGATTTGAACTTGACCATCTTCAAAGCTCCTTGGCCATGGTAGGTTCTGCCCAGGCCTGGGGGATGTGGTAGGGTACTGTGCAATGGTGGCACTTGTTACAGGTTCGGGTGTCACTGATCTCTGCCCTGAGCCCTAGGGAGCACCTGATGTGTGCCAGCTACTGTTGCAGATGCTGGGGAATTAACTGTATCTCCAGACCACAGCCCTTACCATGTTCATGGTGGCTGGGAGAAGGGACAGTGATCATCAGTCATCCAGAGAACCCCAGCAGTGTCCCGTCACCAGGGCTGGGAGCACACAGATAGCTGTCCTTTTTGCCCATCTGGTACCCAAGTCCTGTTTAGCATTGCCCATGCCTCTTAGATTAATGGCAAGAATAAATCCCTTGGTTCATGGAGTCCAAACTTCTTGAATAGATGAGGAACCTCAAGTCCACAGAGAGTGTTACAAGATTGACTGTACTGTTTAGCCACAAGGCAAAGCATCCTGACTTTGCTCAGGAAGAAAATGTAGTAAGTGAATTCATACAGTGATCTGAGTGACTGATACCATGTTGCTCCCCGGCCTTGCATAAAAGACGGGACTCCTGGTCTTGGGCCGCTAGTCCAATTGCAGTCTGGTATTGATCTATCCCATCTCTCCATCAACCAATCCAGGAAACATCCGGGTGATTGCCCGAGTCCGGCCAGTCACCAAGGAGGATGGGGAAGGACCCGAGGCAACCAATGCTGTGACCTTTGACCCTGATGATGACTCCATCATCCACCTGCTGCACAAGGGCAAGCCTGTGTCTTTTGAGCTGGACAAGGTCTTCTCCCCATGGGCTTCCCAGCAGGATGTGAGTGTGGCTTCATGAACAGGGTATCTGTAGGGACATGGAAGGAGCAGCAGAGGAAAGGACACAGAAGGACAGGGGTCAAGGCTAGATGGAGAAAATAACCTAAGAGTGGAGGATCATGGGTCACTCATCCAACCCAGAAGAAAGAAGAGGTGGGAAGGTACAGTTGGAGGCCTTAGGGAGGGAGATCCATACAGAACCTGCCTTATCCAGGGACTTTAGTCTGCCCACCCCATGGCTTCTCCCACACTAAGGCCTCACTCATCAGCCAGTAGGCCTGGAGGCTGGCCTCCCCTGCCCTGAGTTTCTTTCCTATAACAGTCCCATGGAACTTTCTAGAACCTTCCACTGTCCCTGTCTCCTTAGTGCCAAGGCTAGGCAACATGAATACCATGGGGGTCACGCAGGCCCAAGCCAGAGAATGGGCAAGGCACATACTCTCCTCTGCCTTGGTTTGGTCAAGCTTTCCCTGAGGATGAACAAGCTGGGATTGGGTCCTAGCCTCTGTGCTGGTGATAGATGGCTCTCATGGATGGAACATTAGCTAAGAGGTGGCTGATGCTAGAGCTGTGGAACATGCCAGCAGCACTGGAACCCATGGTCCCTGCCCCGTGTCTCCCCAGGTGTTCCAGGAGGTGCAGGCCCTCATTACCTCCTGCATCGATGGCTTCAATGTCTGTATCTTTGCTTACGGCCAGACAGGTGCCGGCAAGACATATACAATGGAGGTAGGTGTTTGCCCAGTGGGGAGGGACTTACAGAACCTAGCTTCCTTCCATGAAATTTGGGTTTCCATAAGGTATGCTTTGAGTCTCTTAATCACCCTGCGCTGTTGTTCCTGGCATTGGCTCCAAGGGGCCAAGTCTTCACATGATAAGTTCTTTCAGGAGTGTGCTCCATAGGCTTCCATGTCTCGGGAGGTAGGGCGGACCGTCAGAGGCCAAACCTTTGTCCTTGCATAGATCCCCTGAGCTTTTCCATGGCTGCCTCAGACTATGCTCAAGGATTCTGAAGATACTAGGATGAATTGAGGAATGGTGTCAGCTTCCAGCAAGGTCCTCGGCCGTGGGAGAGACTGGATACCTACATGACTACAGTTGTGGGAAGCTGGGCTCTCGGAGAAGGGCTTTATCCAGGGCATGTGCCCAGAGCTAGCCTTGTAAGGACGGGGCACTTGAGCAGAAGAATTTTGTTTTGCTGTTGTTTTGAGACATGGTCTCTAATGTAGCCCTGGCTGTCCTAGAATTCGGTGTTAGTCAGGCTGACCTGGAACTCAGAGATCCACCTGCCTCTGCCTCCCAAGTGCGTGGATTAAAGATATATGTTAACACTCCCAGCCCAGAGTTGAAGAATCTGACCACAGAAATAGAAAACTCTAGCCCTGTGGAGTATTGCTTTGTTAGTAGTAGTTTTCTGACTCACTAGGGGCTGCAGTGGACTCCCCCACATAGGACTGGGGGAAAGGGCTTGTCACTTCCTGCTGGTCAGGCCACTGGGCATCCCCTGTTGTGACTGTCCCCTAACACCCCTCTCCCTAACCCACATACCCTCAGTTGTGGTTAGCAGGGCAGGGCAGGTGGTCTAGAAAGGGAGGGGTAGGCTTTATTTAGCTCTGTCTTGGGCTGTGTAGAGGTCATGTGTCCATCCTCTGAGCTCTCTGCTGAGGCCCGAGGGACCTGCTATGACAGAACGGCCTGCCAGGGTCCCATCTTGCAGTTGGAGTGGCTGTGAGCACAGCACATCAGGAGGTGCCCAGCAGGTCCTAGGGACAGCAGCAAAGTCAGAGTGAGGCTCCAGCAGGGATGTGGTACCTGAGGCAGGGGGAGGCCTCGAGGGAGCTGCTGTAGAACTTAGGACAGGCAGACCTGCAGGGCCTTGGAGTGTGCCCCCGGCAGCCAGCACACTTGAAGCACATCTAACACAGGAATGAGATGAGGCGGAGGGAAGGTGGCTAGGGCCCACTCAGGTGGGCTCCAGATTTCTTCTGAAAGGTGGTCATTTCATCCAGCCTCAAGGACTTCACCCACAGAGCCTGGCTTCCAGCCTCCCTGACACGGAGCCTCCCAGTTGGGTGGCTCTGTGTTTATTTCAACTGCCCCTTCCAGGAGGCCCAGCAGACCATGAGCAGCCCTGGTGCTCCCTGCGCGGGGGGAGTCTGTCAGGCTTCACCCCACAGAGCTCCTTTGATGCTTACTAACTTCCTGGCAGGGAAATGCTGCCTTCAAGGTGGGGAAACATATATTCGGAGAACAGACCAGTAGGAGAGGCTCACCTGTAGGGGTGCCTGAGGGCACGGGGTGACAGATGTTGTGGGAGCATCTGTGGGGCCACTGGGCCTTTACTTTTGCCAACAGGGGACTCCCGAGAACCCAGGCATCAATCAGCGGGCCCTGCAGCTGCTCTTCTCCGAGGTGCAGGAGAAGGCATCTGACTGGCAGTACGACATCACCGTCAGTGCCGCTGAGATTTACAACGAAGTCCTCAGGTGGGCCTGGGCCGGAGCTTGGCAGTGCTGGTGGTGGGGCTTTCTGGTCTCCAAGTCTAAGTTCTAGGTGAGGCTGGGAAGAGGATCTGCCCAAGTTTAGGAGGTAGGTCCTCCTCCCTTATCTGTGTTGTGGGCTGCGCAGAACTGGGTAGGGCTGTGTGATCCTAGGACTTCTGTGGACGTCTGTTTCCCCTCTGCTGAGTGCAGGGGAGAAACTGGATGGAGAGGAGAGGCCAGCAGCCCTGTGGTCCAAGATTGGTGTGGGGGCAGATTCCAGACTAGGGATAGGGTGCAAGGCCAGAGTGGGAGGGGAGAAGTCATGTCTCGCTTGGCTTGCCGCTCCAGGGACCTGCTGGGGAAAGAGCCTCAGGAGAAGCTGGAGATCCGACTGTGCCCGGATGGCAGCGGGCAGCTGTATGTGCCAGGGCTGACTGAGTTCCAGGTGCAGAGTGTGGATGACATCAACAAGGTAAGGTGTCCTGGGGAAGTGCTGGAGGCCCCACTCGCCAGCACCTGCTCTGGTGGACAGGGTACAGGGTAGGTTTTGCTGACCATGCAGCTCAGGTGAGTCCCCAGGCCTCTCCAAGCCTGTCTCCTCATCCGAAAGGAAAGGCAGGTATGGGGGCGCTCCTGTAAAGCTAGGGCAGGAGGGTCGTGACTCGGAAGCCAGTCTGACCTCCTGGCAAGACCCCGGCTCAGAAACTTTCATATGGCTGGGTGTACACAGCTTTAATGTCAGCACTTGGACAGAGGCAGGTGGAGCTCTGAGATCAGTCAGTTCTACATAGCGAGTTCCAGGCCAGAGAAGACTACAGAGACCTGATCTCAAAACAAAACATTAAAAATATAGCAAGATGTGAGGCTGTACACCCTTTTATCCCAGTATCTGAGAGGCAAAGGCAGGCAGATCTCTGAGCTAGAGGGCAGCTTGGTATACACACTATGACCTTGCCTCCGCCTAAAACCAAACAATAACAAAAACCTCAAAGAAACTTGAGTATCCAGGTAAAACACGCAGGGTGGCATTGCCTGTCTCAAGGGAGCCCACTGCCTTTGCCCCCAGGTGTTTGAGTTTGGCTACAACAACCGCACCACCGAGTTCACCAACCTGAACGAACACAGCTCCCGCTCCCACGCTCTGCTCATTGTGACAGTGAGGGGTGTGGATTGCAGCACAGGCCTCCGCACCACGGGTGAGAGACGCACAGCGGCCATTCTGGTCAAGCTCTCCATCGGTATCTTTGGGGCAGCTCTGACCCACCCTCTGCTCTGCCTGCAGGGAAGCTGAACCTGGTAGACCTGGCTGGCTCAGAGCGTGTGGGCAAGTCGGGGGCTGAGGGCAACCGCCTGCGAGAGGCCCAGCACATCAACAGGTCACTGTCCGCCCTGGGGGACGTCATTGCTGCCCTGCGTTCTCGACAAGGCCACGTGCCCTTCCGCAATTCCAAACTCACCTACCTGCTGCAGGACTCACTCAGTGGTGACAGCAAGACTCTCATGGTGGTACAGGTGAGGGCCTGGGGTTCAGGAAGGGTCTCCCCCAGGCTGCTGCCCCCCCAACATCCCCTTTTAGTACACAAGTTCCTCCCCATGTTCACTGCCCACAGTGGGCTCCCCTGACCAGAAGCACCCTCTGGTGGCCATGCTGCTACCTCCTCTGCCATGGGTCGGACCTGAGCTCTCTGTCCCCTAGGTGTCCCCAGTGGAGAAGAACACCAGCGAGACTCTGTACTCTCTCAAATTTGCTGAGAGGGTTCGCTCTGTGGAGTTGGGCCCTGGGTCCCGCCGCACAGAGCTGGGGTCCTGGTCAAGCCAGGAGCACCTGGAGGTACTGGGGGATGGGGTGGGGGAGGGGGGAGGCTTCCGTGAGTGAGACTCAGGCTGGTACTGAGTAGGGAAAGGGCAGACAGGCTGGTGTAGTGAGAGAGGAAGCTGCCACGAAGGTGGGTGAGACCAGAGCTCAGTGGTGCCTTCGCTTTCCTGAGACAGGGTCTCACTAAGGAGCACTGACTGGCCTAGAGCTTGCTTTGGAGACCAGGCTAGCCTCAAACTCAGGAGATCTGACTGCTGAGATTAAGGGCGTATTCCACTCCCCATGACCCCTTCAGCCATCTTTGTCTCAGAGGCCAGCAGCTGCCCATGGTAGATGCATTTTAAATTGTAGATGTTTAATTCCTGTCCGTGACTTCTCAGGGCAGCAGGGTCATTAGTCCCCTCTGTAGATGAACAAACACTGTCAGAGAAGGGAAGCACAGTGGGTGGAGATGAGCCAGGGCAGCCTTGGCTCCTACACTCACTGGCATCTCTGCTCACAGTGGGAGCCGGCTTGCCAGACACCACAGCCTACAGCACGAGCCCACTCTGCCCCTGGCTCTGGGACCAGTAGCCGCCCAGGCTCCATCCGAAGGAAACTGCAGCCATCAGGTAAGCCTGTCTAGAAGTGGACTGGATGGGAGGGGAGGAGGGAGCCAGGCTGTCCTTTCCTAGCTAAGGATAAGCTGTTTTATAAAAAGGGAGGGAGGGGCTGGTGAGATGATTCAGCGGTTAAGAGTGCCGACTGCTCTTCCAAAGGTCCCGAGTTCAAATCCCACAACCACATAGTGGCTCACAACTATCCATAACGAAATCTGATGCCCTCTTCTGGAGTGTCTGAAGACAGCTACANTGTACTTACATATAATAAATAAATAAATAGTTTTTAAAAATTTAAAAAATAAAAATAAAAAGGGAGGAAGCAGCCTAGGAGCCAGGCCTAGCGGCTTCAGTCTGGACTCTCAGCTGCTCCGGAGGCTGACACAGTGGAGGTTTGAAGCCCAACCTGATCAATAGTCTCCAAATAGAATCTGGAAAGGGTAGTTGGGCACGATAGGTTGTGCCTTGTGCCCCTAGCACTTGGGAGGCAGAGGGAGAGGCAGAAGGAGCACATTCTGGACTGGCATGGTTCACACAGTGAGTTCCAGGCCAGTGAAAGTTATGTAGCGAGAACATACCCCTGAAAGGGAAGCTGCTTGTTGAGCATGTGGGAGCCCTGGGTTCCATCTTCAATTCCATAAAACCAGGTTTAGAACTCATCTCCTTCCCTTGCCCACCCTGGGCAGGAGTCAGAAAGCAGAACTGTTTTACTAAGTCCCTGGCCCTAGAGGTTCTTAGCATGTGCTCCTGACTCGAGGCCCACACTGTGTATATAGGAGCCCTCACCTTGGTGGGCTCCTCTGGTACCTGATTCTACCCACCTCCCACAAAGCAGTCCAGATGTCCCCGATGGAAAAGGGGGCCTGTCCCCTTACTGGGTCCAAAGGGGGTGGTGGCAGCTGGGCCAGTCCCTCTCCCCCCCCAAGTGAGACATCTATCACTTTGATTTCAGCCTGACAGCTGGGGCTGCAGTCTCCAGGTAAGTGGGGGTCAGCTGCCTGGGGCTGCCCACCTGCTGCCCGCTGTTGGTTCAGGGCTCTGCCAGGGCTCTTGTACAGAGCCAGTCCTGTCCTCCGCTGCCCGCTGTCCGTGTGCTTCTGCTGGCCTCCTGCATCTGCTGTGGGCAAGCCTCCTAAGGCAAGAGGCTGAGAGCTCCTTTTCTACTTTTTCAGGGAAGTTGAGGCCAGTGCCTGTGTGAAGATGTGCCACGCTGCCAGGCCCTGTGGCCTGGCGACCTGCTGTAACACCCACCATGAATGCAGGAGATGGAGGCTCTCCCGCCCTGCCTCTCCTCAGAGATGAGAAACATGTTCAGAAGGACGCGAGTCTCTGTGTGGCTCTGGGCACCCAAACACGGGTGGGGCTTCTGGAAGGGCAGGGATGGCAGGATGCCTGATGGTAGGCCAAGGGCTTAGGAGTCTAGCCATTGCCAGGAGGGTGGGCCCTCTCCCCACCTGGCCCTTGGGCTGGGCCGTTCTCTACTAGTGGAGAAGACTTGAGGAACCAGCTGGGGCATTGGGGAGAGCAAGAGCATCTCTATCTACCCTCCTGAGGAGGGGAGCCCTCACAGGGCATGTATATAATGTTCTAGGTGTATATAGAAGTCCTCACCCTGTCAGGGGTCTGGGCTATATTTATGGCTGGCAGAGGCCAGTGTGGAAGGGCTGGGTCCTGTATATCTGCCTGACACCAGGCACTCTCCCTGCCCACTGATTCTCAACATGTTCCTCTCCCCAAATCCTATTTAAGAACTTTTGGAAGCTTAGCCATTTTTACTTATTAAAATGAATGTCTTTTTACACAAGCAACAATCTAAATTGTCGGTTCTGGGAGTCCCTATGGAGAGTGGACATTGTGTACCCTGTTTCTCCCATTGCTGGCTGACACTGAAGACACTGTGTCCCCCATGCCTTTTCTATCATTTTGGTCTCCCCTCTGAAGCACCGTGTGCCCCTATAGCCATTCCATCCCATTACGGTAGCGCTTCAAAGGCCTGTACATCCTGTGCCAGCCTTTCCTCCCTTCTTGCTGGCTGCATCAACAAGCTGTTCTGGAGGGCAGACTCTCGTTTAGCCACAAGTATAAACGTAGTTTCCTGTGAAAACCTCTAGAGTCTTCCAAGGTCATGCAACCATCGTGCCTAGTCTCTGGTGGCATCCAGAGGTCAGAGGGAGGGTTATGACAGGCTCCTAGCCAATCTACCCAAGGACAGTTGGGAGGATGTGACATCTATGGCCTCACCTGTTCCACTTCCCCTTCTCCAAGTGAAGCCGACCAGGCAGCCCCTTGCTTCATGCCTGTCACTCTGCTGTCCCCGGGCCTGGAGTAGGACAGTCTCCGCTTCCAGAGACCTCTAAGCAGGCCACAGCGTGTCTGGGAGAGCCAGTGAATATCCCTCTCATAAGGGAGTCAGGAACAGTTATAAATTTAATAAATCTGCCTGATAATTTACAGCAGCAGCAGCCCCGAGGCTGGAGTTGTTGCCCTGAGCAGAAAAGGGCTGTGCAAGGCTGCAGCTGCTGCCGGAGAGGAACTTAGTCCACAACTGAGAAGGTGGTCAGCAGGCTGGCAACCATGCCTCCAGGATGGCCAGCAGGGCAGGAGTGGAGTCCAGGCTGAGGCTCGTGGACCATGGGCATACAGCAAACTAGAGTGTGAGGGCTGCGGTGCTCCCACCATGCGCTCCTCAGTCCAAACTGGCCATGAGTAGGTGCAGCTCACGGAAGGCACTGCCGTGGCGGCCACTCAAACCCGACTTGCTCTTGACAAGGCCACTGATGCTCTTGAGTTGTTTGAAGCAGAGTCGACACTTGTGCAACCTGTAGGCCAAGAGGCAGCACCGCCAGACATGGGGCTTTTGCTCCCCTAACCACTCCAGTCCCTCCTAAGAGCATAAAAATATCCCCCCAAGCCGGGGGCGTGGTGGTGCACGCCTTTAATCCCAGCACTTGGAAGGCAGAGGCAGGAGAATTTCTGAGTTCAAGGCCATCCTGGTCTACAGAGTTCCAGGACAGCCAGGGCTATACAGAGAAACCCTGTCTCGAAAAAACAAAACAAAACAAAACAAAACAAAACAAAACCCCAAGCCATGGCAGTGTGCAGGGACACAAAAGGCCCGTGCTCTAACACAAAGCATCCTGAGCCACTCTCAGACACAGCCATGCACAAATGAGGCTAAGAACCACACCATACCCCTTACCTCTCCTCTCGGCTGATGTCCACACCCACAGAGGGTGGGGCTGCCAAGATGTCAGTGATGAGGGGTAGGAACCGCTGCAGGATCAGCTTCAGGGAGGTGCACCCGGTCTGGACATAGCTTCAGGAGCAAGATGGATGGAGTCATACATAGATGGTCACAGAGCCAGTGAGGACCAGAGAGAGAGGGTTCCTCCACAGATGGGGCATATGCACACACACACACACACCTATTTCCACTCTGACAACTCCAGAGTTTGGAGGGACTCCCTACCTCTCATACTTGCTCTGTAGAAGTTTCTCGATCTGAGGCAGCACTGTGGTACACAGATCCAGCTTCCACAGGGAGCTAGAGAGACAGCTGGGTATGATGCCAGCAGCCGGCCCGACCACCCCACTCTCCTCCTCCTCGAGGCCACTTACGCTTTCTGGTTGACAATGTTCAGGAGGTCCACTACCACAGACAGGTCATTGATGGCCACTGCAGAGTCCACTGATGTCTGCAGACAAGCTCCATTAAGAGGGCAGCATGGAATGGGAGTGGGCGGGGTTGGAGGCATGAAACAGACTATGCCAACAGAAGGGCAAGGCACAGCCTGACATCAGTGCTCAGCTGATGGAAGCTGGCTGCTCTAACACAAGGTTGCCCTACCCTAGGGCCACACTGTGTGGCTTTGGAGTCAACCTCACCTTGATATCTCCTGTGGTCCACACAGCTCGGACAGTGTCCAGGTTCTTGTGGCGGCTGGTGAGCACCACAAACATGGTGTCGTGGCCTTTGCGTATCTGCGACATGGCATCGTCGTCCACCAGCTCTGCCTGCTGGGGGACCTTCACGGCCTGTGGGGATGGTACCCAGATGCTGGCACAGGAGCAGATAGATAGCACATTCATTCTCCTTTCAGCCCTTAACCCCACCTCTTGGGCAGGTCCCACTCACGGGCAAGAAGTCCGAGGCCTTTAAGCCAATGGGCTCATTCCGCGTGGCAGGGATGATGGCCGGCTCACCCTTGGGTGCAGGAGTGGAAGTCATGACTGACTGTTGTGCTGGGACCTCAAGCTGCAGGGAGCAGAGGCTGAGCCTACAGCAGCTGAGCATCCCTCAGCTCCTGATAGGACTGTCCCAACCCTATCCCATCCCCACAGGATGCCCTCTCTTCTCAGACTTACATTTGGCACCGGCAACTGCACATCCATGGCGGGGCTGGGTTTTGAGGCCTCCTTTACTGTGGCTATGTCTAGGAGTAAAAAGAAAGGCTCAATGCCAGCCTAGATGAACCTGGTGAAAAGAGGTCAGAGGACAGGATGGGACTGCATGACTTGAAAGGGAAGAAGCAGGTGCCAGCAGATGGACAGAGGGGACCAGGGAGCTGGGAGCCCATCAGCAGGTGAGGGTCCTGGAAAGCTGAGGCAGGAGCTGTCCTTGGATGTGTGTGGATGGGACCCAACGGTTTCCAGACAATCCTGCCATCAGGAGTGCAGTATGTAAAACGGGCAGATGAGTGGGCAGTGAGCAGGGGACAGATTCTCGGTCTCATCAAGATAAAGAGGAGGCACTGGGTTCCAAGGGACGCCAGAGATGCTTTGGAGGATAGACCCTTTGGCATCCCAAAGCCGACTGGATTGTCCCTTTCTTCAGTCCCAAACTTCTGTGTCTGGCCACCAACTTGGCTCCCTGGCTCTTACTCCAGGTCTGGGTCCTGATGACTGTCTGACTCCTCCCACCCCAGCTATTCTCTCCCTCTGCTCACCAGCCCTTAAGCCTCACAGTCCTGATCGGCCCATGTCTGCAGTAGACCCAGTCCTCAGCACACACCCCAGGGGCATGTTTTTTCCCAAGCATTCAGGCATGGCCTTGCTTACACTGCCTCTAGGGCCGTCCCTGGGGTCAGGTACATAGTAGGCACTCTTAGGTAGGTATAGAGACAAGACCTAATTGGGTAGGGCAGGGTTTGGGCCAGGAGAGGCAGGGCTTGGTCCTTAGAGGCCAGCACTGCCCACAACTCACCATCTTCTGGGGGCGCTGGGAAGGGCTCACTTCTCCGGGGCGGTGTCCGACCTGCCAAGGCAAAGGGGGCTGATTCTTGGGTTCCCATGTGCTCTTTGGGAAGAGGCCCTGTATGTGGCCACGGTCTTAAGATAGGCGCATGGCTAGAAAGTGGTCCCCAGCACGTGCTCCTGGCCCTGTGAACCCATATGCACCTATTGCCTGCTTAGAGCAGGGCAGAAGGTTGGCAGGAGCCACCAGCGAGTGGTGCTGCCTCTGCTATAAGTGTTCAGCTAGGTTCCTGTTTTTAGAATTCAGCCTGGTGCAAGAATGTGGAGAGCAGGTAAGGTTTAGGGGACACAGCCACAGCAAGGTGCCAGGCTGTGAGGTGGGAGGGGTGTGGCCTCACTGATGCTGTTCTTGGGCTGGAAAATCTCATTGTAGTCCTCCGCGTTCTGGATCTCGGCCCGGGACTCCCGCTCGTCCCTGTCATCTTCGCTGCTGGGGCTGCGCCGCTCGCTCTCTGAGTTGTGCTTTACCCTAGCGGGTGCAGAGCCAAGATCCTCAGTGAGGCCAAGGGCTGACTGTTCAGGTGCCTTCTTGGGACATACACCTGCCTGGGCCACCAGCACCCACCTCTGAGGCTTGCTGCATGTCGTGCTGGGCCGCTCGTAGATGCGGCGGAGGGAGACACCAGGGTTAGGGGTCTGTTGTGTCAGAGGCTGGCTAGCCTGCACAGGGTCCTGGGTCACTGTTCCCGTCCTGGTGACTCTCGTCAGGTCCACCACGTAAGAGGAGACATTACTCTGGGAGAAAGCCACACCTATCTACGGGACACGACACAGTTGATGCAGAGTAGGATTGGACCCCGGGAGGCTCCTTAGGTAGGAGCAGGAGGGGGAGGGGGTGGGGGTGGGTGACTTGACCCTCACCAGCTGGTCATTGCAGATAGCCAGGTCAGCCACCTTGCCCCAGTTGACAAGGACCACATCAAAGCAGCGCTCGGGCTCCCAGCCGTAGACACGCAGCGAGTCCTGGCAGCCGCTGTACAAGCAGCAGCCGTCGGGGTTGAAGAGGACACTCCTAGGCCGGGGGAGAGTTGGCTGTCAGTCCTAGCTGGTACGACACTAAGAAAGCAGGTAAGCCCAGGACAGAAGCAGGAGCAGAGGCAGGGAAGAGCACCCGTACCTGACAGGCCCTGGCTCTCCTTCAATGCAGCTCACCACCTGGAACTTCTCCAAATCCCAGAAGCGGATTGTCCTGCAAAGATGGCCACAGGAAACCAGTCCCTCATGCTAGCCAGGGCCTCTCCAGGGCCCTCCCTGTAGGGGCACTAGGAGTGATGTCTGGGGCAGGGATGGCCCTGGCCATGCAGAGGGGAGGGTGAAGATGACCTAGGCTGTGCCCGACAGCCCTGCCCCAGAGCTAGTCTCAATTGCCAGGGGTCTCCCCTGAACTGTGCCCCACTAGGGAGTTTGGATCCTAACAGGTCAGTATAAGAGCAGGACACTAGCCAGGGAGGGATGGGACCGGGAACCAATCCTGGCTTACATTCAGTCTTCACAGGCTTTCAGACATATGAAAGGGCACCTCCTCACCTGTCGGAGCTGCCAGAAGCTAGGAGATATTCATTGGGGTGAAACTCCACCACGTTGACAGGCCCTGTATGACCCGGGAACTCAGACATCATCTTGCCAGCTGTCAGATCCCAAAGCTAGACCAGGGTGGAAAGAATGAGAGCCAGGCAGGGCCCGAGCTGCCTGAGCTCAAGTTTGGGGGTCACATAAACCCAGTCAGCAGGGACACCATCTGTGTATGCTCAGGGTTCCCCTGGGCACAGCCTGCAGGCCCACATCAGGAGTTACCTTCACTGTGTGGTCATCTGCTGCAGATGCCAGCCACTTCCCATCAGGGCTGAACCGGAGACACCGCACAGCCTGGCTGTGCCCCTGAGAAGGAAAAGAGCCAAGCTCGCTGGAGGGGCCTGGATCCCAAGCACCTCCCCATCCCTACTGCCTGCCCTAAAATACAAGGCCTTCTAGGGTTCAGTCACAGAGAGGGTGGTCACAACTGGGAGACAAAAGGAACACTTCTTTGTATGTACTTTCTATGTGTTCTCCCAAGCCTCCAGGAAATCACAAGTATGCAGTTTGTTACATGTTAAAGGTGTTTTATGGCCTCTTCCAAAAGCCCTTTAGGATTCTGTTGTCCCCAGTACTGCACCCGGGGACACCAGCTATCTGACTGCCAAAGCAAAGCATGGGACAGTTTAATATATGTGGCTCGAGGGGTTGGTCGGAAGCTGGGGGTCCAGGTAGACCACCCAAGGCACTTCATCCTACTCCAGGTCTGTTCTGAGTCACCTGCAATGGACTGCAGCCCCCAGCCCCACTGTAGTGTGGACCCAAGCTCTGTGTGGGGTCATAGGTAACCAGCACAGACCATGCTTACCCTGTATCGGAAGACACAGCCTTTCCTCCTGATGTCCCAGAGCTATAGAGGAGAGAAGCAGAGGTGGGGCTAGAAAGGGTGAACTACAGGAAGTTATGTCCCCAGAGGCTAGGCCAGAGGGTATAGTACAGCTCTCAGCAGAGAGGACTCTGGTCATGTGCCCCAAAGAGAAAGGTTGGAGGTTTGCCCAAGCTGGGAATTCCAAGTTGAAGTGTCTGGCCAGCGTCCACACGTCCTCTGTCCCGAGGATGGTAAGGATGTTGCCACGAGGGGAAGATTCCCTTATACTTGATTTTGGGAGATGGGTGGCTGAGTGGCACCTCACCTTGATGTTTGTGTCCTGGGAGCCTGAGGCCACAAATTCACCATAGGGGTGGAAATCCAAGCTGCAGATGTTGGCTTTGTGGCCCATGAGTGTCCGAAGAACTAATGAAGCAAGATAAAGCAGAAGTGCCAGGTTAAGCGTTAGCTGGCCACTAACCCTGGCAGCTAAACCCATCTGTGTGGACCCTTTGGCACAGAAACTGAGATGCCTATGTGAAAACAGGAGGCCAACCACTGCCCTGCCACCCTGACAGTCCTACAGCCATTTTTGTCACTACTCACGCCCCCAGAAAAACACAAGGCATCCTCTGTAGCCTGTGTGTACCACAGCCCCTGGGCAGCAGCAGTCACAACGCTTGCCAGGCCACGTGCCATGGGGCTACAGGGTGACTAACCCCCGGGACAGCGCCGAGGAGAGAGCAGAGAGAGGCTGCGATCAGGGAAACTGCTTGGCTAAAGAATCCAGGAACACAAGGGACAGCAGCAGCTGGATGGCAGTCATGGGCAAGAGGAGATGTAAGGGGACTCACAATGCCCAGTGAGATGTACCTATGCAAGTGGCCTTGAAGATGGCCCTGACGCAGGTGAGAACGGAGGACAGTCGCAGACTGGTCATCCACTGCTGTCCAGGTGCCACGCTAAGGTCTGGCAGGCCAGGTGGCAAACTTGTGTCTTAGAGTATTCCCAGCAGCGTTCAAGTCTCTCTCTGGTCTTGGTTTTTGAAAGCTTTATACTTCAAAGCCTACCAGCCCACGAGTAGTAGGCCACAGAGTCCAGCAATCCCCAGGTTATGCCAAGGTGTAACAGGGAGTGAGCTCCCACATTAGGTATGCAGAGATCCAAGCGCACATGGACTGAGTAACTGCTGCAGAATGCACCCATCTACACTAGGATGAGCTTGGCAGCCTGACAACGCTAGATCTGTCCCAGCTCTGCTGCTTAACTGCTGTGTGACTCTAGGACACCGTGTATGCTCTCTGACCTTCTTCAGGTTGGTTTACAATGAAACTAAACAATAAGAAAATAAACACCAGCTGGGCATGGTGGTGTACACCTTTAATCCCAGCACTTGGGAGGCAGAGGCAGGAGAATTTCTGAGTTCGAGGCCAGCCTGGTCTACAGAGTGAGTTCCAGGACAGCCAGGGATACACAGAGAAACCCTGTCTTGAAAAAAACAACAACAACAACAACAACAACAAAAAAAAAACAAAACACCAAACACCAAATACTTAAGAGTGGGACAGTACAGGTCCCATTCTAGTTTGTTCCTCTAGGCCACCTTCACGTCCTCCAGGCTGCCCTCTGGACCTTCATTCTTCTTCCCCAACCTCAGAGCATGAGTGTTCTCCCTCTTCTGGTCTGAGAGGATGCACCACTCAGAGCTGTGGCCATGGGTGCCTCCCATCACTGTACATCCCCTTAGCATTTCTGGTGTTCAGCTTTAGCAAACTCTATGTTAGCTCAGAGTCCCTCTGACAATGCTAGGAGGCGGATGGAGGATGACTCAGAGGAAGGGACCCTGCCCGAGGATGGCCACAATTAGAACAAGGGCAGTCTCTGGACTGAACTGGAGCTGGAGCTGCCCGGGCAGGAACAGCACAAAGGGAACAGCCACCTTAGACAGCCATCATCAGGGGCCCAGGTCCACTGTCCCTCTGGCTCCGCACGTGGTTTCTGATGGTCACTGCAGCTGGGATGACGCCCCCTCTCACGTCTGAGGATTCTACCGAGGCACCTGACTCATCTGGGGTGTGGATGTCCAACTCAACTACACCCCACTCTGAGCGCCTGGCTTTCCCTTGCTCCGTAGCTATCTTGTATTGCTACAAGTTCAGGATGCTGCCCCTCTTGCCTTGCAGCCACAGCAAGGAACACTCAGACACTAGAAGCTGTGGTGTTGGGGTCTCTCACCTCCACTAACCACTCTCCCTCTAAACATTGTGTTGTGCCCCTTGCAGATGCAGAGGCCCTCCCCAGATCTCCCAGAATGCAGCGTCGTCAGACCGCCCCGTCATCACCGCCCACTGTCGCCACCCACTGTCGCTCGGACCAACCACTAATGTCATCACCGCCCACTCGTTCGGACCCGCCTTCCAGACACAGCTCCGCTCATGATCGGACCTTGTGCGCGCCATAGAGAGAGACAGAGAGACTCGGGGGAGGGCTAAGGGTCTTTCTTGTCCGATTAATAGTCATACTCTGATCGGCGCAAACCGCCAGGGCATTCATTTCCTTGCAGCCCATTCTTATCTTAGGATGTTTAGCCCTTCAGTACGAATCCAGTCCAAAGTGTTTTCTGCCCACGCAGACACACACAAGTGGTGCGGCACAGAAACACACACTGTGGTGGCGCCCACCTGACAGAGGCCAGCTGTCTGAGGTGTGGGTGCCTTCCTGTGGGATCCAGCAAGCCTGTGCTCTTCCCTCCCGGCCGCACCAAGGAAAGCTGGCAGGACCACATTCTTCTGCCATGACTTCTGCCCTTACTTGTCTTTCCCAGGGGATGCCTTGCCTTGGTCACAGGCTCTAGGGACTGCAGAGTGGAGGAGTCTTGGATCTGTCTGCACGTGTGAGGACCTCCAAGGTCTCCCAGTGGAGAGGTTGTCCAGCCTCTGCCCACATCCTCTACGGTTAACTGTGGTTCTCTCAGAAGCCCCCCTGTACCTGAAGCTTCTCTGGATTCTCATCTCTTCTGCCCAGTGGGACAGCAGTGGCCCTGAGACCTTAGCTCTCCCTTCTGAGGGCAAGCTTGAGCATCATCAACTGAGGAAGTAATAGACAGCGGAGAGCATGGGGGTGGGGGACAGGAGTTCTGCTGCCTACAGCCTCTGGGTTTCCACTAAGCCCTGTGCCTTGATGGTCTCAGTGTGCCCATCTATCAGAATGGTGGGCCTGCTAACCAGGCTGTATGGTCCATTTCTACCTTGCTATATGAAGGCATCACTCTCATCTCCCAGGAGCACAGTGGCCAAGGAAGTCCCGGGTGGGCAGTGGCTTTGTAGCTTTCCCTGTGGCCCTTGGCTCTTTGGCAAAGCATGAAGGGTGGCGATATTCGCTGGGGACTGCCTGCTTTCTGGGACAGAGCCTGCCATGTCCAGTGATAAGCACAAAATGTTGAGGCCCGATGTGACCTGGGCAAAGAATGTCTGCTGAGACGCAGTGCACAACTGTTTGTCATAAGGGTGTCCTGGGCTCTGGGCTCACTACATCAACATGTAGTCACTCCAGAGGACTAAAGGATGCCATCTTTCCCAGGGCTCACAACACAAAACCACCATTCCTGGAGTTAAGGTCACTGCCGGGCACACATGCCAGGGCTACTGTTATGCAGTAGAGCCTATGCCAGAAGGATCTTTTAGACTCAGCCAGACTCAGGGATCTCTCACTGGCCCCAGAAGCAAGCAAACCAACTCTATTCAGACCTCCCAAGGTTGGTCTAAACAATGTTTGGAAGACATGCAGAGCTCGCTGCCAGTACAGCAGCACAGGGGTTGGGGGAAGGGAGTCCACATCAAGTTCCAGATTCTTCTGACAAATCTATGGGACTGCTAGGGCTAACAGCAGGAGAAGGCGAGAGTCTGTGTGGCCACAACCCAGGCTGTGAGTTTCTAGACCAAAAGGAACCTGTGAGGTCCAAGCTCAGATGTGAGACCACACCCTCAGGAGGGCTTGTAGCCATGAGGCCTAGATGGTATCTTACAAACCGAGGGAAGAAGAGGGGAGGCAGAAGCAGATCCCATGGTAAGGGCGGCTAAAATCAGCACCGGATTCCACCAGCAATTCCGGAACCTACAAACAGTGCAGTGGCACCTTCAAAACCCCATTAGTAAATTATTTCCAATAGAACTCTACACCTAAACGCTATAGTCTCTTTCAGCCATCGAGGGTCTCTGACACCGTGCCTGCCATTTACCCTCAGTGCCAGAGACCAAACCAGGGCTTCCCACACACCAAACAAGGTCTCTACCTCTAAGTTATGTACTTGCCCCTGCACTCTGACACTGGACAAACTTGAACTTGCAGTATTCCTGCCTCTGCCTCCTGAGAGCTTGGTCTCTAGGTGTGTGTGATACCACACCTCGCTCCCTCACTCTGGAGAGGAGGAAACCCCAGGACAGCCAAGACAGAGATAAGGAGGCCATGGGTGATGGCCAGCCTGCAACCAGGGCTCCCAAGCCCTGGGCCTGAGGAGTACAGAGCTGCACTAGAGGAGGGGACCTGCGACAGTGACTAATGGTGATGGACAGGGACTTTGAAAATGTGCGTGGAAAAAGGAACAATAGTTCACCCCACGGAAACCGACTTACAAAATAAACACTTGGGGTCCTTACAGCATAAATACTGACCATGTAAATGGTCTGCAAAGACAGGAAGAGAAATGTGGGCAGTGGGCTCTGGCCTGGTGTGGCTCCTCAGAGCCAAGTGCACCTCCTGGATTTGGCAGCCCAATGCCCCAGTGGCTCTCACTGCAGGAAGGTACAGTTTTTGTTTGAGGATTTCCTGTTTGTTTCTTTGAGGTAGGGGTCTTACACCACAGGCTAGGCTGGGCTTAACTCCACAGCAATTCTCCTGCCTCGGCTTCCTGAGTGCTGGGGCTTCTAGGCAGGCACTGCATGAGGGGCCCACCTGGTTTTGTTTTGTTGTTCTAAAGGGAAAAGAAAGTGCAATGCTGTGGGTTTAAGAAAGTGATGGTGGTGGTGTGGGCAGAACAGCAAGGAAGGGAGACCGGAGGCTCTTAGAACGGGGGCGGGGACGATTGGGTTGAAGCCTTCATGAACCTTGTGCCATCAAGGTTCATGATAAACTTTCAGAACTCGTGTTATTCCTGCCAAGGAGAAGAGTTAAATGAAGACAAAGGGGAAAGAAGCAACCAGGAGCTCAGCCACCCAACACACCCACCCGGGTGAGAAGCTCCCAGCACCTTACTGGCTTTTCTTACATGGCAGGACAGTCACATGTCCTGCAGGCTACCTTCTAGCATTTGACATCCTTCCGGGTTTTGAATATACATATATACATACATGTACACACACCCTACTCTTCATCCCTTGGACATCTCATGTCAGCAATTGGGTGTGGCAGTGCCCACTGCTGATGGGTTGATAGCGTGATATGGAGGCACCACCCACTCTGCTCAGTGCTCAGGGAACAAAGCACCCAGTCCTCCTGGAGGTGGCAGCCCAATGCCCCAGGCCTGAAGTGGGACCCACACAAAGGGACAGGAAGGAGGAAGGCCTACTTTTAGCAGCTTCCAGGTCCCAGACGCGGATGGAGCCCGACTGGGAACCAGCTACGATGAGCTCCTCAGGAGTGTTGAGGCGGACACTCTCCACAGGGGATGTGTGGCCAGTCAGGCTCTGCAGAAAGAAGGAGGCAGCTCTAGTGAACTGCAGGGGTAACCACCCCCCCCCCAGCCACTGTCCCAGATTTAGGGCCCCTGAGAACGACTTCTGTAAGAAATGATACGTGGTGAGCTGTTCTCTGGGCCCCACCTATATCCTAACTCGGGTGAGTATGGTGGCTCACCAGCACAATGGATGAAGCAGCCCTTAAAACACCTGTGACCCTAGCATTTGGGAAACAGAGGCAGGAGAATGAGTTCCAGGCCAGTCTGGACTATATACTGAGACTCTGGGGGGGGAAAGCCAAACTCAACCCAAACTCCAGGCATCCTTCAACCTTGTCTCTTCTAGAGAGTTCCTGGCACGGGAGTCAGTTATAGAAATGGCTCTGGACCACTAGACGGGAACAGGGGATCAAGATGAGATATTGAACCTTTGCCCCAGAGTCTGAATGAGCCCATCCAGGCTTTCCCCATCTCTGTCTACTCTGACCGTAGAGGCCATAGTGAGCTAGGAATGCATCTCCCTGCCTGCCCGCTGGGTGCCTGACTCCCTGGGGATGCCTGCTTCATGCTCCAGGAGCCTAGAGCACAGAGCAAGGAGAGCTGGGCCAGGTAAGGTGGGAGGTGTTGTCAGCCTCAGCTTTTGGAAGAGAAGACTAGACCCCAAGTCCAAGCTGTCTGCCATTCTCTGCTCAGTGTCGGCCCCTTTACCAGTGTTAGCTAAGGCAACATTCCCAACGGGGACATGAGGGAAATGGGGGTGTTCCTCAGCAACAGTGCCTGAACATATAGTTGTAGCAGCTCGTTTACAATGGTAGGGGTCTACATGGGCCCAGGCTTCCAGGATCACAACTGGGCAAAGGAATGCACTTCTCCTCAAACCCACAATCCAAAGTTGCATGTGGGGATGTACATCTGAGATCTCAGAGGTAAGGATCACCCCTGGTCTCCGAGGCTCCAGGTCAGCCTGGGCTACACACTAAGACCCTGTCTCAAAAACAAACAAACAAACAAACAAACAAAAACAACACCACAATTCTTCAGGGACCTTATTCTCTGCAAGCACAAACCCAAGGTTATTCATGGCAAGAGACTGGGGGTCCATGTAACCCCTCCACAGTAACCCTTCAAACACGAGGAGGACTGAGCTCCACAGGGCTACAGCGGTGCACACAGAATGAGACCCTGGAGGGAAACCGGATGTATTTTCTTGTCCATGGACTAAATAATTCCAGAACATAGAAGGAGGTCTAATTATCTCCAGAGAGGACACAGAAGTCATTGAAGGGAGAAATACTTCACTGATCTTATCTTTTAGTGAGTTTTTATTTTTTAAAAATATCTTTAAGGCAAGCGCTCTACCATTGAGCCGCCTCTCCAGCCAGTGCTGATTATTTTTCAATTCATGTATATTACTGTGGCATTTTATGGGGAATGAAAACATTTGAGTCCTGCAAACAAAACAAAACCAGGGGCTCAGGAAATGGCTCAGTGGATGATGCCCACCACCAACACGGCAGCTACCAACCACTCATCTGTGACTCTAGTTCCAGGAGATCCAGGGCCCCCTTCTAGCTTCTATGGGCAGCACTGCATGCACACAGTACATAGACATGCATGCAGACAAAACACCCACCCATACTCACACACACCAATAAAATAAGATAAATACAAAAATAAAAAAGGATAACAATAAAAATGAAAACAAACAACAAAGCGATTCTCCTGTTACTGAACCTGGACATACTGGCTCTGATCAGAGTGGTCTCAGTTTTACTCAGTATAAAAAAAAACAACCCTGTAACCAAGCCTTCTCTAACAGCTATCAACTTCCCCCATTTTTTGTTTGTTTACTTGATCAAAAGTCAAAAGAGGGGCTGGAGAGATGGCTCAGTGGTTAAGAGCTCCGACTGCTCTTCTGAAGGTCATGAGTTCAAATCCCAGCAACCACACAATACCATCCATAATGAGATCTGATGCACTCTTGTGATGTGTCTGAAGACAGCTACAGTGTACTTACATATAATAAATAAATCTTAAAAAAAAAAAAGTCAAATGACAATTGCTTAAGGTGTCTGGAGAGGACACGGACACAGGTCACAGCCATGCTGCTGTGCTGCAGGTGAAAATGTGAAGTGACTCCCAGAGCCTGCCAGGACAGCTTCTCAGAACTGCATACTCCAGGCCTGCTCAAAGGTTTGGATAAATGAGAATGATCGACATAGTGTGGTTTAGCAGAAACTAAAAGCTGGAGCCAGCAGCCCTGCTGATGACAGGGTGTGGCTAAGCTAATTACAGCTCATCCCGGTGGTGGATACCAAAGAAGCCATGTAAACGCATGCTGTAAACCAGCATTTGTTGACATAGGAAAATCCTCAGGACACTGTCCTTCTAAAGAACTAGGTCACATTAGAGTAAGGTAGTATTCCAAGATACATATGTGTGTGCATGTATCTAGAAAGGTGCAGACTAAAACCTGGTCATCAGCCAATAGAACTGCCCGAAATTACTGGTTCTCCCTCCTGCCTTGGAAACCAGCTTGTAGCCTTGTGCATGGTGTGTAGCACTGGGGTAGCACTGATGGTGTGTTGGGATGAGCAGTGCCTACAGAGGCACTCCCCCTGAGGGCGTGTCACGTCATCACTTACCATGATGCAGTTAGGCTTGTTAATGGACCACAGGTTGACTCGGCAGTCATCCCCACCAGTGGCCAGCAGCCGCCCCGAGGCCTTGCCCAGCACCAAGGAGGACACATTGCTGGCATGGGCGACGATCTCTTCTGCATAGGACAGGAGGGAGGAATAGTGGTCAGGGGACTTTGACAGGCCACATGGAGGATGCTCAGCCACCAGCTCTGAGCAGGGTGCCCAGGTAACCCCCACCAGTTTCAGGACCAGCAGCAAGTCAAAGAGTGGGCCAGAGGCTGAGGTAACTGTCTCTCCACCTTAGCCTGCCCTGCTCAGACGCTTCCTCCTGAGTTCACTTCTCTTCACAACAACTAACCACACAGATGGCACAGCACGCCCTCCATACACACATATTCAACCAGCTGCTGATGGGGACGCTTGGGACAGGCACATCCATTATACTGAGCACATAATACACATTTGTAAACAGCACGTGGGCGGTTAAGGCAGAAGGGTCATGAGATCCGGGCCAGATTCGGCTACATGCAAGACCCTGTCAGGAAACAACCACCTGTACCTATCAGCACACATGGACTTTTCCTCCTTGCTAGTCCATAAACAATACAACGCAAGAAATAGTCAAACCACCTTGCACTATATTAACAGGTAACGGAGGTGAGTAAGGTACCCGGAGGTGCACGTTTCTGCACACACATACCACATCACTGTATAAAGGACTGAGCATATATAGACTTGGCCTAGAACCAATTACCACAGATACTATGGGAAGACTAAGTTCACTTTTAAAAACTGGCTTCCAAACCTGGCAGTGGTGGCGCACACCTTTAATCCCAGGAGTTGGGAGGCAGAGGCAGGCCGATTACAGGGTGAGTTCCAGGACAGCCAGGGCTGTCTCTAAATAAATAAATTTAGACACCCTGTCTCTAAATAAATAAATAAATAAATGGCTTCCCATTTTTTAATCTACCTTATTTTAAGCACTAATATCCAGAGATATACTCATAATACTTTTTCTGATACAAAAAAAAAACAAAACAAACAAACAAACAAAAAACCCAAAACAAAAATTAACCAGCTGCTATAGACTGGTTTCCAAGGCAGGAGCTGGTTTTTAAGATAATTTTTAAAAAATGGACCCATACACCACACCTTTCAACTGCTCAGGTGCCATCCATAGAGACAAAGCCCATCTGCGACAAACATGGAGAAGAATTCAAGTTCTGTCTAGACGGCTGTCCCTAGGTCCCAATTCAGACTCCTGAAAAAGGTGCTGATCTGCCAGCTGCATGGCTTTGGACACTCATGGATCCTCTCTGAGAGAGGGTCCTTGTGTGGGGAACAGGATGACCCCAGGGACAGGTCATTGGGAATGGGCTGAGGTGCAGACAGAAGACAAGCTATGGGGGCAGAGTGGTCATCAGGGTCCCAGGTAGGCAGGGAGTATGTTCCATACAGATAACGGCAGGAGACAGCAGACACAGCAAGAATTGGGTGGGGAAAGGCTGACCCTGTAGGTAGGAGATAAGGCCTGTGGACAGTCCACCAGAGCCCCAGGCCTGACCATGGCGGGAGGGTCTAAGTGGGGAGCACAGGTGGGAACTTTGGGCCTTATCAGTGCTCCAGAAAGAACAAACTCAGCCGAGGATCAACAGGCAGACTAGGCCTCCAAGCCAGTCCCTGGTCTCCAACCTCCTCTGGGAACAAGTAAAGGAGAGGGTAAGGGGAAGCCCCAACATGCAGGTGCCCTAAAGGAGCTAAAAACTGACTTGGGTGGCACGGAGAAGGAATGCCATGGCTGTCAGTAAGGGGTCCTCCCCTCCTCCCAGGTCCTATGCTACCCAGCCTGGGGTAGCTCTTGTGTGAACTGCAGGCCATAAGGAGGCTGGAAAACAGGGCCAGGAAAGTCAGACAGTTCATTTCTGAAATGACACCTCCCTGCAGGACCTGGCAGGGCACAGCTGGCACAAGCATCAGCTCTAATTCTCAGCTCAACTAGTCTTGTCCTCTGCGCGCTTGGGGACAGCTGCCCATAAGCTCGAGCCGTAGACCCTTCTATATCTGGCCAGCCCGGCAGGGGGATAATGCAGCTGCTGCTCCTGAGCGCTCAGCCCCTGTCTCTGCAGCCACACCCTGAATTTGTCAGAGAGTCCCCGGGCATCTGCTGTGGCTCTCCCCGGGCAGAGAGAAAGGTCTGGTTGAGTCCCCACCTCAACAAGCCTCAGGACCACCTCTAGAGACAGCCATGCCGGTCTAGGAGAAGGGACTTCTAGGCATCTGCTCTAGGCCTGGCACGGGAGGCTGTGGAAGGAGAGCTTCCTGTCCTCGGGCTTCAGGGGCATCAGATGGATCCAGGGCAGGGCCTGGAATGGGCAGAGTCACAGGCAGGGAGGGGGGGGTTGAATGACTCCCCTTTAAGCAGGGGCTGATGGGAGCCTGTAAGGACAGGAAGACACAGCACCAGCACCAGCACCAGCGAAAGGGATACCCAGTCCTCACAGGAGTCTTCCTCTCTGGCTTGGCTTGGAGAACACCAAGCAGCAATGGCCCACGTGTGGGTACTAGGTTTTTATGCAAACAAATCAAATTCATCAATGTCTCGCAGGCCAGATGACGGCTGTGGCTCTCCCTCCAGCAAAAGCCAACAGCACCTCCCCAGACACCAGCAGTACAGCCTGGCACACCTCAACCGTAACTGAGGACCACTCTCTGTCTGCCCACAAGGGCTAAGGACTTATCGTAGGAGGAAGATACAGGGGACAGCGGTTCAGCAACCCTACACTGGTTAAAGAGCCTTCTGATCCTCATCACACCCTGAAACCCCAGAAGCCCCAGCCCGTGTAGCCTCAGGCTATATACCCCAAAACCTTTGTGCACAAGAAACTCTCAGATCCCCAACATACCTCATCACATTACTGCCTGCTGCTTAAATACTTTGATGCTTGCGGTCTTTAATAACAAGGGGTCTTGTGGACACGTGCCCCTGCACAACTCACTAGGTTTCCATGGTAACCCTTTCTCCCTGCTGATGTGTGAAAGCTCCGTGGTTTCCTATAAGTCTTTCCTGTTTCAGGCCTTTGCACTTGCTGCTCATGCACCCTCTATCCTCATCAGTAATTAACTGAGCGCAAACATACACACACGCACACTTCCGAATTAGAGCAGGACTGGAAACAGATGGCTGTGGCTCTGATTCCAGCCGGCTGCTCTCCCAGGGCCGAGCTCCCACTATGCAGCGACCTTGGATTCTTTGGCCCTCACTTGCTCCCTCGCATTGGCTTCTACCTTCAGGTAGGCTAAGCCATTAAAGAGTTGGATGCATAATGCCAATCGATATAAAGCTACTCTGCCAAAAGTCCCCATGAACAGGGTCCTCCCAGAACCCTACAGCTTTGGGGGACAGCTTGAAAATGATCCCAGTCTCTCAATGAGGAGACTGAGTCCCAAAAACAGCTTTGCCCAAGTCTCCTTATATGCTCCTGAAAACAACCTGAGGACAGAACAGCAAACCTAAGACAACCAGCTACACCTGGAGAGAAAGCCAGATGTAAGATGCAGGCCTGATCTAGGGATCCGAAAGAACGGAGCTACTCTTTGAAATGCTAGGATGGTATTGCCTTGGGTGTTCTCACTCGCTTCAGAGCCGTTGAGAAGACACATGTGTGATGACATCATCACTACTGTCAGGTTTGAGTGCACATCTGTCTCAGTACTGTTTTCTAACAGAATATATGGGTAAGTATGACTTTCTTTCTTTCTTTCTTTCTTTCTTTCTCTCTCTCTCTCTCTCTCTCTCTCTCTCTTTTGGTTTTTCGAGACAGGGTTTCTCTGTGTAGCCCTGGCTATCCTGGAACTCACTTTGTAGACCAGGCTGGCCTTGAACTCAGAAATCCACCTGCCTTTGCCTCCCGAGTGCATGCACCACCATGCCCGGCAAGTATGACTTTCATAAATGAGAGCTTTTTGGAGTCCTCAATAATGTTTAGGAATGTGAAAGAGCCAGGAGCCAGACAGTGGTGGCACGCGCCTTTAATCCCAGCACACAGGAGACAGAGGAACATGTCCCAAGCCAGCAAAGGCTATAGGGATGCCCTATCTCAAAAAAGGAAAAAGAATCTAAGAGAGTTTAGGCTAAAGAATTCTGAACTGTTTTTGCTTGATTTCTCTTCAGAGCCCTGCCCGTATCTTTGTGCAACCTCCCCTCTACCCCCATCCCAAGACCCTTCCATCTGATGGAGGAAAAGGAACCTGGGACATATCTGGGATTCTTGGACCACCTTTCAGCCTTCCTCACGACACTCCACTCATCAGCTTTACCAGACACATCTCACCTGAATCGCAGAGCAAGTAACCGAGCACAGCTGTGATTATCTTGCTGTACTGGAGGGCTGCTTAATCACCTGCCCAATGTGATTTACATCTTTGTCTACCTGAAAACAAGGACTGTGAATCTCTCTTGGGCCAGGGAGAGGAGACAGAGCTGAAGGCCAAGACTCCTCAGCAACAGGCAGCTCACAAAACAACAGTGGGATAAATGAAAAGTACTCACGCAACTTCCAGGCAGTCTTGGTGACCACAGGGGTGGCCATGCTTCAGGGGGTGGCACCTGAGACCCCACCCACAAAACAGATTGTGCTTTCTCTGTGGGGTGGGGGTGGATCCCCCCCAGATCCGACAATCAAGTTGGCAGGGAGTTCCCACACATCCAGGCAGAGAGTCCCCCTCTCCTGGCTCAGGACTGCCTGGTGGTTTAGATCATCCGCTATCAAGCAGCAGCCTGGACACATAGGTCGGGATCCCAGATCATGGAATGTCAGGCTTGGGCCATCTCAGCTCAACACTGGGCTAGAATACAAGCAGAGGCGATGGTGGGTTAGGAATGGCTTGAGACGAGTTGCAAGTCCCTGGGTCATCAAGGCCACACGATACAGACTCCTCAGAGCCTCCAGGGACTGGAGCTGCAGTGCACACTAGGTCTGAAAACCTGTGACTCAGAGCCCAGAGATAAAAGACCTTCCCTAGGTAGCTGGGCCTGGTGGCCCACGTCTTTAACCCCAGCACTCAGGAGGCCAGCTAGAGGTAGGAAGACCTCAGTCAGTTCCTGTCTCAAAGAAAAGGAAGGAAGGAAGGAAGGAAGGAAGGACGGACAGACGTAGGTAGGTGGAGAGGGGATGGAGAGACTGACTTCTCGGGGGCCTATAGTATGCTCCTGGATGCTGGGTGTAACTGCAGTTCACTCGGGTTTGCACCTCATGTATTGGATGGGGCACTGGAGTCTGAGGTTATGTTTTGGCCCCCATGAGAGGCATCCAAAAGGCAGAGAGAGTCACACAGAGACGAATAGAGAGAATGAGAGACAGGGAGAGAGAGAGAGAGAGAGAGAGAGAGAGAGAGAGAGAGAGAGAGAGAGAGATAAAGACCTTGGGAGGGGGTGATGTTCGAGAGGATTCTGAGGGTCCAATCTCCTGGTAAGGGAACCACGCCCACTCGCTGCAACTCTCAAGGCCATAGCTAGGAATCGAGTCTCCAGTCTAGGTGTGAGTCGTAATGACTCCTCAATTCTAAAAGGCCACAGCGTGGATGGAGCCTTCCACCGCCGCCACGGCCCTTCGCCTCTTGCCCAGGAGCTCTCTCGCTGGATTCTCTCTCCTGTTGCCTATGCTCCCGGTCTGGCACATCTTGAGCTTCCGAAGTTGGTCATGCTTCGCCAGACTCTCTTTACTTCTCTTGCCCCTCTGCTATCAGAATCCCCCATTCATTCGCTCTCCTGATTCGGGAGCCCTAACTCAATATACGGTCCTCCGCACACCCTCAGCTCTGCTTCCGGCCCACCAGCTTTCCCTCTCCGGCCTCCACACACCCGTCCGGCTCGCTCATCCCAAATCTGCCACCGGTCCCTCAGCTTCGCTTGACCCTCCGCCCCTCTGCCTTGAGGGGCACTGGCTCCAGCCTTCCCTGGCCGAGAGCCTCCTGCCGGCGACCGGACTGTCCCCTCCAGGCTCGGCGAAGACTAGAGCCATCTTCCCTTTGCCTCCAAGACCCCGAGAGCCACTCTACCTGCAGCTGTAGCTCTGGAGGCCAAGGCTTCCCTCCAGGCGCGACCCCCACTTGCCTCCATCCTTTGCCCTGATTGGTCGCTGCTTGACAACCGACCCTCACAACAAAACCTCCGGCCTAGAGTCCCTCCCACTTCATTTCTTACACCAATCAGTCGCCACGAACGCCCCGCCTTCCTCCGGAATTGACCAATGGAAGTAAGCGCTTCTGCCGATTTCCGTAACTACCCGCCTCCTTTCCCCGACTCAGACTAATCACGAGAAAGAAGCGCTTACGGACCGCCCTTAGGTCCCAGAAGAACCAATACGGGCTTCTGTGTTCTTAGTCCCGCCCCCAGTCAGGCTTGGTTTTTTTCCGCCCTTATTCTGCATTTCCTGGAACCCGGTTATGTTTAAAAGATCCGCGAGCCGCACAGGATGGCGGTTGCACCAATCACTTCAGCACCATCTCTGGATCGACCAATAAGCGTCAGTGTTATTGGAGAACCAGCTCTGAGCTAGCCAATGGGAAGGGAACTTCTAGAGCAGTATGAAGTTGCAGATCTTCCATATTGGAACAGGGCCGCCGGGACCCCGCCCTCAGCCTGGGACTGTTGCCCACGCGGTGGGAGGACTTGGGTTTTTTACTTGGATCCACACATCTGGAGTTCGCTGACCTCGAGGGAAACTAACTGATTCCATGTAGCGTCGATGTCGAGCCCAGGTGTTCGTCCTTAAGATCGCAGTAGCACAGTGGGATGAGTTAGGCTTGTGTCTTCTCGCGTGCGTGCGGAAACTGTAAAACTACGGAACCACCGGAGAAAGGCTAATGTCTGTGTCACGACAGGCAGGTTGGGACGGGGGCAGGCTACATAACCCCCTCACTGAGAAACTCGGTCCCAGCCCATTGCAGAAATAACCTCCAACTCTGGTCTGTCCTACACTCACTCCCCCTCTGGTCGGGGCTCCTGCATCTGGCGTACTGCTCTACACATCCTGGAACGGGAGGAATTCCCCATTTATAGATGAGGAAACAGATGCTGTGGTGAAAAAGACCAGCCATCTGCAAGAACGGACCCAGGACTTAAACTTCTGTTCTTAGAGTCAAGGCATGCAAAGTCCCTATTAAATGCAAAACCTCTATGGGAACAAAAGTCACCCACCAGCCTGATGGGAAGTCGGCCCTGGGTAGAAATTAGTAATTATTAAGAGAGCTAGATTTGGAGAATAACATTTGATCAAAACTTTGTACTTTGCTCTTCCCTCAACTTTTTATTAAAAAAAAAAAGTCAAATTCTTCATTTTGACACGTTACCTTATCTGCTTTGTTTATACAATTATAGGTCCTAAGACATTTCAGTCACAGCAACACTGAGCGTGAAGATCGTTGAGGGTCCTTTGTCACATAACCAATGTCACCACCCCTGAAATAATCCTCTGACATGCAGACGATATTAAAATGACTGTCATCGTCCCCAATACACATAACTTCTAAGCAGGAACAAGACTGGGAATGTAGCTCAGTGATAAGAGGCTTGACTAGTATGTAGGAGGCACTAGGTTCAATCCCAAGCACTGGAAATACAAACTACCTAGGAGCAAGAGAAATGGCATGGCTCAGTGGCTAAGAGTAATTACAGTGCAAGAATGAAGACCTGAGTTCAAATCCTCATGACCCATGTAAAAATCTGGGCATGGCTGCATGTGTGCTTATAAGGAACAGTGCTATAGGGAGCAGAAACAAGAGGATTACTAGGGATTGTTGGTCATCCTAACTACGGGTTCAGTGAGAGACCCTGACTTGAGGGAATAAGGTGAAGAACGTCAGAGGAGAATGCATAGTGATACAATGGGACTTGTGTACAAACACAACACACATGTGGGGGAGGGGGCACAGTATCTTTATGGGAACCAGGCAAGATTCTGCATTCTTGGCATACTTGACTCTTCCAAGATCATCCTATTTCTGTCCCTTGGATCTCCCACTACCCTTCCTCTATTTCTTCTCTCCTCCCTCTGTATCGGGATATCTATCACTTTGTAGATCAGTCTGGCCTTGGATGGACAGAGATCAAGAGCTGGGATTAAAGGCGTGGGCTACCATGTGAGCATGCGCCCCTGGCTTTAACTACGGGTTTGGAACTATGCATTGAAGCTTACTGGGCTCATCTTTGAGTGAAAACAATGACTGCCCCTGCCACCAGAATTCAGCAGCAGACAGTTGTTCAACAAGAAGAGACAGGGCCCCATGAGTCCCTCCCTGGTCCATGATTGCCTAGCTACTGGCCCAGATAGTACAGGCAACCACAGCTGCTGTGAGACCTGCCTTGACTGGGCCATGCCCTCCCTGGAGATTACAGGCACTGTTTTCTTTTTTCTCTTCTTCTTCTTCTTCTTCTTCTTCTTCTTCTTCTTCTTCTTCTTCTTCTTCTTCTTCTTCTTCTTCTTCTTCTTCTTCTTCTTCTTCTTCT
>NC_034609.1:19244907-19259292 GCF_900095145.1 Mus pahari | reverse complement strand
AGAGGCAGGTGGATTTCTGAGTTCGAGGCCAGCCTGGTCTACAAAGTGAGTTCCAGGACAGCCAGAGCTACACAGAGAAACCCTGTTTCGAAAAACCAAAAAAAAAAAAAAAAAAAGACTTACTTCAGGAAACATCAGCACCCCCATTTCACAGGTGGTGGTGGTAAATGGAGGAGAAACTCAGATTCTGTCCCTTGTCCTCTAATTATCAAGCTGCCTGGTCCTGGGGTGGGCTCCGTGGCTAGGCTGCTCTCACTTTTGAGCTGGTCCACCATCAACACATTGAGCTCTAAGCAGATGTTGGCAGGTGGCCATGGAACCATCTGGAGAGCCAACACTTGATAATCCAGCAGAGAAGATGCCGGAGAAAGATTTAGGGCGGTGCAGACTGGAGCTTGTAAACACTGTAGTGTAAATGGCAAACAGGAAGTTCGTTTATTTGAGGGAGGCTATGTGGGACAGGGAGGTAGTGTGGCAGTGAGGCTGGTATAGGATCACAGTGGCTAGGGAGAAGGGAGGGACTCCATTCCCTGGCAGGGTCTGCCGTAGTTCCAGGAGACGACATCAAACAAAGACTTTCACAAAGTCTATCAAGCGCGGGTCTTTGTAGAGCTTTTCCTCCAGTGCCAGGTACTTCAGCGGAGCCAGCTCTTTGTGCCTGAGCAGAGGGAGGAAGGAGAAGGTGAGGGATAGCCGAGCTATCAGAGTGCTCCCCGGAGTCCACCCGACTCTGCCCCTTACCGATTGAGCCGCTGTTCCAAGATTCGGATGCGGAACATGGCCTGAGAACAGTAGCTCAGGTACAGGTTTTCATCCTCCGGCGTCAGGGTTACCTGGTTCTCCTGGTACCATTGCTGCTTCTTCTGCAGCTCCTGGGTCTCCTGGAAGCATACAGAGATGAACATGGGAATGCGAGAACTGATCTGCAGCCAGGCTGTAGGCCCACAGATGACCAGGCAGCCCCAAGAGGATAACACCCCAACCCGGAACCCCAAGGAAAGGGGCAGAGTTAAAGCATCACAAAATATCTTTTGTGGAAACTGCTGGGGTCATGATTTAAAGGATAGCATGTGCATGAAATCAGAACAGGGCCAAAACAGCCAGTCAGAGCTAGGGATGTGGTTTAGTGCATGACCCTGGGTTCCACTCCTAGCAGCTCATATATAAAATCAAAACAAGTGGGTGTGATGTGCACACCTTTAATCCCAGCTCCCATTAGGCAGAGGCAGATGGGTCTTTGTGACTTTAAGGCCAGTCTGGTCTATATAGCAAGTTCCAGGTCAGTGAAGGCCATAGAGTAAGACCCTGCCTCAAAAAAAAAAAAAAAAAAAAAAAGCAGGGGACTCCCTGCTCTCCAGAGAACTGGGGTTAGATTCTCAAGACTCACATGCAGGCTCAGAATCATCTGAAACTCCAGTCCCAGGGGATGTGATGACCTCTTCTAGCCTCTGAGGGCACTAGGCATGCATGTGGTGTCCAAAACACCCACACACACAAAATAGCTACATGATCTAGACATGTTGCAGACATGCTCAGAGCCCCCAGCAGCTCGTCTCCAAAAATAAAGTGGGTCCCATTCCACCCAACTCTTCTCTATGCACTCTGCAGACCAAGACACTGCGTGGGGACCACATGGTATGTACCTCACCTGTCTCACAGAAATGGGCCAAGGACTAGGAGCTATTATAATGAACCATCCAACCATCCATCCATTCACAAACCCACCCATTCACTCTTCTATCCCTCTGTCTGCCCACCTTAGTTACCCATCCATACCATCATCCATCCATCTATCCATCCATCCAACCATCCTCCTACACTCCACTCCCAATCCTCACTGCACATCCAACTGTACCTGCCCACCCCACCCCACCTAGTAACCCCATCCATCCACCCATCTGTTTACCCAGCTACCCACCATTCATCCACTCATACAATAACAAAGGTGGGAGAAGAAATCAGGTATTTGTAAGCCATAGAAACACACTCATCCGCTTATCTGTCACTCACGGATCCGTGAGGCACTGAGCAAAGACCCCAGGTCCCATTTCTGACTGAGGATGGTGAGGTCACCTCCCCTGCCTGGGCCCTCCCTGGCCACACCTTCTCAAAGCGAGCCTGGATGAGGTTAGCCTTGTCGATGAGCCGCTGCTTGAAGTCGCTCAGACACTCGTCCTTGAGTCGCACCGCCTGCCATCGGGTTAGCTTCTCGCCTGGAGGGAGCTGGGCCAGGAATGGGGCCAGGTAGTCCAGCTGGGCCTCCACCTGCCGCAGGTGCTCCTCATGCATGACGCGCTCCTGTGGGCCAGGGAACCAGCTGAAAGATCGGGATATGCAGGAGACCTCCCGAGCAGCTGAGTCCATTGTGCAATGGTACAGAGCCAGGCCCTAAACCCAGGCCCCAGGGTAGGGTGCTTAGGAGACACGACTGCCTCTTTCTCCATGCTTATTCCTTTCTGACATGTAATTCCTGTTTCTGACACGAATTCATCAATCAGTCTGAGCCTTAGTTTCCTCCTTTGAAAACAGACCAGCTTGGGTCTGGAAAGCACATAGCCCAGGCCTGCCAGTCCAAAGCAGGCACTTACGGTGAGTGGCAGTGGGTTAGCAATGATTCTGAGCTCCCATTTTTCTCTTTTGCCTGTAAGGCCGGCCTTACATGGGGCACACAGGAGCCAGAGAACGTGGAGACAGGGGGCTGTTGCCCTTTCCCAGGGATCCAAGAACATTCCAAGGCCCAGCCTTGCCAGGCCAATTCTAAACTTCTTTAGAGATCTTCACTGCTTGGTGAAGAGGACTTCGCATCGAGCCTAGGAACCCATACTGGTCCTCCCACTTGGCAAGAGGCGGGTAAAGCCAAAGCCCTGCATTGCTGAGTCCTGGTGTTCAACCTGTGCCTGAGTCAGTTGGCTGGATTCCCGGCTCAGTTCACAGCCTCAGTGAGAGTCCTGCTAGAGATGGGCATGTAGTTCTCATTCTTTCTCTACACAAGGTAGAGACTCATTTGGTCACAGTCCTGGGTAAGTACATCCAGCCTGGAACTTAAGTGCTCGCTGGGGGCCGGGGGGGGGTAGGTGGCCCATCAACAAGCAGGTGATAGTCAACAAGAATACTCACCTGACATCACCAGCGACTTCATCCCCTCATCATCCCTTACATCCTCCCGACCCTGGAGGCAGGGCTCCAGGGAGGGAGACCCGGGAAGAGTACGGAAACTCACCATGGCCTCCCGATACTCTTTGCTCTTCTCGTTGCGCTTGGTGTCGTAGATGGAGATGGTCAGTGTGTGTGCCTCCTCCTCCTCTTCACGAAGCTTCAAGATCTCCAGCACCTTGATCGGACATCATGGCGGAGGTGCATCACGGCGGAGGCCCTCTCCCCCTGCCGCCTCCACTGTCTGGTGTAGGACCTTACCTCCAGCTCCGACTCCCAGGCCTGATGTCGAGACAGCTTTTCTTCATTCTTCAGCTGAGTCATGGTCTCGTACTGGTAGAGGAGTTTCTTGGTGTGCTCCATTGGCTCTACCTGAGACCAGAACCACCACAGTGACAGGGACGCTGCGCCAGGGAAGGTCTAGGGACCACTTGGTTTAAATCTACTCCCTTTTTCTAGCTGTGTGGCCTCAAGCAAGGTGCTTAACCCCTCCAGACCCCAGGATCCTTCTCAACAAAAACAGTAACAAAGAGGGACCAAAGAAAGATGCAGAGGGGATTACGGTTATGCTATTAGAAGAGGAAGATGAGACCATCCTAGATTCTAGGGCGAAAGAATATCCTGTCACCTTCAGGATAGGTCCCTGGGATCTGGGGTCTAGGATCCCCAGAGGTGCAGGTAGGGACCATGAGGAAGGCTCTGTAACCCAATCCCAGGCCCGGGGAGAGGGATGTTCTGAAGTACACATGAATAGCAGTCGTGTACCCAATTCCCACTTTCTAGGCATTCCGGTTACATCTAACAGGGTTTTCATTTTGGTGGAAATGGGATGATTTTCAGAGCAGCTGCAAGGGAAAGGTCCTCAGATGGGGGCTTTGCATGTTACCAGGGACAGAGATGGGTTTGCCAGAGTAGTCTTCACAGAAATTTCACTTAGGGTTTCTCAAGTTACCAGAAGATGCTGGCAGGCACAGTTTTTAGAGTGTGTCCCTAACCTTTCTGTGTGCCGTGCGGTCACCGACCCACCTCGTAGCTGATGCACATTTCTGGTGTCATGATGATCTTGTTTCCCTTGCTGTCGACTTCCATGCGCCGCAGGAACTCTCGCTTGGATGCGGTGATGTAGTCGTCGCGGCAATGGTAGCGCAGCTGAATGCGCTCCTCCCCTATCAGAAACACGCGCTCTGCCACATCCTCATCCGCAGGTTTCTCTGGATTGCGGAAGAACCGCTCTGTGATTTTCTGTGTGGCCAGAACACACGGGGGGGGGGGGTTTCTGAGCATGCTCTGTGGGCAGGAGGGAAGGACTCTCAAGACCCAGGAGTCCAGGGGTGCGAGTCGTTGATCCCGCCCTTTCTGCTAGACAATGGATTCTATGACCCCCGTGGGTTCTCATGGTATTGGGCCTTTCTCCAATTCCCTCCACACTGAAGCTTGTCTGCTTCTAGAGGTGGGGAGCTCTTCACCTCTCCAGAAAGCCTGTCCCATTATCAGCTAACCCTTACTACAGAAAGGAGCATCTTTGGTGTGTGGCCAGGAAGTCCAATGGCCAAGAACTTTGTAGCATCTTAGAGGAAACAAAGCTCAGTTTGAGGACAAGCAGCTGAAAATAGGTATTCTAACCCTCACCCCAGATCTCAATACAATTTAAAAGACTCTGGCGAGCAAATTGTGTGGGAGCGCCTTGGTGTGTGCATACGCACATTTGCATGGTGGCCAGAGATTGACATTGTCTTTCTTAATTGCTCTCCTGCTTGGTTTTGTTTTTGTTTTTGTTTTTTTGAGACAGGGTTTCTGTCTCAAACTTGGGCTCACTTGAACCTGAACCTCACTGGTTTGGCTTGACTGACAGGCCAGCAAACCCTATGTTTGCCTCCCTGGTGCTGGGATTACAGATGCGGGTCACAGTGCCAGGCCATTTTTGTGGGTGCTGGGGATTAAACCCAGGTCTTCGTGCTCAGAAAGCAAACTCTTTACTGAGTGAGCTGTGTCGTCAGCTCACTGAGACAGGATTTCATGTGGCTCAGCCTTGGACTCACTATGTAGCTGAGGGTTGCCTTGAACTCTCCACTCTTCAGCAACCACCTCTCCACTGCTGGGATTAATTGTCCAGCTATGAACAAACCTACTAGTCCATAGTATTATTGGAGAGAAGTCATTTGAGATATTTGTAAGTTTCTTTAGTTTCCCATATTTCCAGATGTCTGGTTATTACGTGTGTATTTGTTCACGACAGTGAGAAACCTCGCTTCTTTGTCGAGTGGCTGGGGACAAGACTTGGTCCTAACAAGCCCAGGGGTCTGCATTTGTTAAAGTGGTTGTTTCATATTTAGAACTCTGGCAAAATCACAGGCATTAATGATCATCCCACAGTCAGGGTTTCCCTGATCCTGATGACCCTCTCTCTCTATCTGCCGGCGAGGGTAGGCAGCCAGTCCCCAGTCCACGTGTACTCTCACCACCATGGGCCTCGGGTTCGACTCCACGCTGTTCTGGCTGAGCTTCTTTACTCTGGGTCCAAAATTGATGTGCCGATAGGCAAGGAAGTCGGAGCGCCCTTCATAGTACTCGGTCATTGTCATGGGTGTCTCCTCCCGTTTCACCAGGCCATCTACACGGATCTTTTTATAGAACTCCATGACGCGGTCCATCTCAGGTAGCATAGACTTGTATGAGTGCACTGGAGGGGTGGGGGCAGAAGGGGAGAGGGGGAAGGGCTGGGTGAACATCAAGGGCTGAGGCAGCTGGCTCTGGAACCCAATCCCAGGCCCCGGGAGAGGAATGTTCTGAAATACACGTGAGTATCAGTTGTGTACCCAACCCCCACTTTCTGGGCATTACGGTTACACCTAATTTTTTTGTTTTTATAAACAACGCCATGATGAACAACTGTAGCATACATTTATTGTTCTTGCTCAGCCTCTTCGAGAACATATTCTCAGCAGAGGAATTACTGGGTCAAGATGTGCTTCCATTTTAAGGCAGTTAATGTTGCTGTTTAGAGATGGAACATGCACGGGGTCTCAGGCATGCTAAGCATGTGTTCTATCACTGAGCTATATATCCATATTACTAACACATTTAGCTCAATTATTCTTAGGAGCAACCAGCTGATATCAATAGGGAACAACTTTCTGCCACTTCCAACCCCCAGCACACCCACCAGGTTAGGACCATTTGCCCACACATAGGTTGTGGCATGGTCCCTTCTTGGTTTAATCTTGAAAATTTCAACTCCTAAACGTGGTCGGTGTCTTTCCATGTGTGTGTTGGCTCCAGACTTTTCTCTGCTGAAGTCTGGGGTATGATATGGATCTCAGGAGGCATATTCTTTCTTTCCCTTCTTCCCATCCTCATGGACTCCTAGCCATAGAGCCATACAGTGGCCACTCTGCTCCTACATTTGCCTCTTTGGTGGCGCTAGTTGGCTTTATGGTCCAGCATTCTTAGACCCTTTACATGTGTACCCTCGGGAGGAGATTCCGGCCTGATCCCAGGCACAGAACAGCATGTGGCCCTGGCTTTGACTTTCCTAGAGAGCCGATGGTCATAGATAGTGTCTTCCTTTTCTGGGCTTCCTCAGCTGACCACCACCTTATCTTACAGAGTCAGAGGTAATGCCCATGCTTGCCACCCAAGACCCTCCGTGATACCTAGGGTCGGTTCTTCCCATCAGTGTCATCGCTTGTAAATGCCCCTCCCCCCACAGCTCTTGGTCTGCCCAGCCAGGGGATCCACACACCACACAGAGCTTGGGGATGGCCTGGCTTGAAGTAGTCCACGTGCAGGCCTGTGGTCTTGTTGATGTGCTTCAGCTCCAGCATGTCCTCCCGGTTCTGGTACCACTCCTTTATCTCTAGAACCTTTGTGCCTGTCGGGACACAGAGATGGTTGCCGTGGGCAGACCAGCTCCTCTGGCCTCTGCCACACAGACACATAGATTTACCCGGAGTCACCAAGCACGGCATTTGCTTGTTTCCCCCATTCCATGTCCCCAAGGTGCCTTACACTGTTGGTCCTCGTAGGTGGTGAGGCGACACACCAGGCCATTGTTGTTGAGGTATGGGGACCACTTCTCCAGCTGTGCCTTCTTGTACTGTATCACTTTCTTCCCATTGGGGCAACGGGTCTCAAACTCTGTGGATGTAGAGGGAGCTGGGGTCTTTCCTTCCACCCCTTCCTGGATGCTTGTCCATGGTCTGCATTGCCTATAAAGTGCCTCCAGGCCCAGAGCCAGCTCCAAGGAGGAAGAAAATACTTGGCAGTGCTGGCTTCAACTCTTCCCAAGGTATTCTTGGGCCGGCCAGCATCCCAGGGCTACCCGAGAATCATATCTGGGATCAGCCACTCCTTTCCCCTGCCAGGCCTTCACCACTGAGAATAATGTGCTAGAAAGACATCTGATCCTTCAAAGCCCAGCCCCAATGACCACTATCTCTTAAGACCCATTTTGCCTCCATCCCTTGTCTAGGATGTAATGGGTGCTCCTACCCCAGGGTTCATGACCACTTCTGTAGCACTTTGCTACCTGCTGGAACAGCCTATACCCTTCTTCTGATCTAGGCATTTCCAGGTGGGCATATGTAGACACTGGACAAAGGATAACCCAGTCTCTTGCCTTCTTTGCCTATTTTTTTCCTGTGGCCTGGCCCCCATTGCACCATATACTCCATGCTCTGCCCATGGCCTCCTCTGAGGGAATCTGGGGAAGGGAAGAAAGAGGCCATGTCCCGGACCTCGGTGCTCATGATGGTAACAGTCCAGTTGTGTGGCAGGTAGTGTCAGGCTCTGGGTACAGAGCTGGCAGGGTGTTGAGAGGGGTTGGGAAGAAGGGCCCAGGAACCTTCTATGGCTTTTCTGCTGAGCTGTGGGCTGAGAACCAGTGAATGGCAGAGACCTTCGGGGGTGATCTCAATCTGGGAGACCCACGAAGATGGCATGTCAAAGCTTTTATCCTCCTCTTCTTTGCCCTGTGAGGAAAAGAAGTGGTTTCTGGCCAGGGTCTTGGAGCAGAGGCCATGGCACACCTCCGTTCCCCTACCGCAGGCACAGACTTACTAAGGGGGCTGTCAGTTTTCCTGGAAGAGCAAGAAGTCAGAAGATGACCCAGGTTAGGGGAGGAGAGGAGTAGGTTTGGGTGGACCCCTATTCTCTACTTTCGTAGTCTAAGATGGTAGCACCGGCTCTCATACCCCACCTTTCCAGCCAAACCACCTGCAACTATGATTGCTACTCAGAGAGGGGATCCTGAGTCAGAGGGAGCCAAACCTTTGACTGTACCTAGTACCAGGTAAGAAGGGCTGGGTAAGTTTTTCATCTACTCTAAGCCTAGGTTTCCTTAGCTGTTAACTGGGCCTCTAGGGAGGACTAACAGATGTTGTGAATCAGTCTTGGGCCCTGCATGGCTGTTCTTCCCTGGTCTGTGAAATAAGGCCTGGTCTAGACAAATGGTTCTCAAACCAAGCTCAAGATTTCCTGTGTGGATACTTTTGCCACAAACAATGCTCAGGCCTTGGGTGCTCACTCATCTGATTGTGACTTCTTCTGAGATCATGTAAGGATTGGTCGTCGGTGAGCAATAGCAACAGCCTAGGAATCCCAGGTCTGGCCCTGCAGCTGATTCTCAGGATCTATTGTCTGTCCATGATGGAGGGACCAGGATTCCCATTCCAGGGATGTGACAGGGCTTCCAGAAGGAGCAAGCTCCTGGGTTGAAGGGTACGTAGCCCACAGCCAGCAGGGACACCAGCACTCAGAATCGAGGAGAGGGAGAACAGGGTGGCCTCAGTCATTCTTAGGCAGCCCTCAGAGCTGAATAATCACCCCTGAGAACGCAGATATGCAGCCAGACTGTTGGGGTTTGGTTCCTAGCTCTCACTTTCTGGGTGGGTCCTTTGGTGTCTCCTTTTTGCCCTGCTGTGTATAAGTTGTCCTCAGCTATCCAGGAAGTAGGGATTTAAGAGTGAACTCAGATTCTGCAGCAGAAGCAGAACCGGTCCCCTCAGTGTTGCCTGTTGATACAGACTTGTTCAACCTACCTCTAAAATCATATGCTAATCATCGGCCACCCCCCAGTACCTATGAATCCAGTTGCATTTGGAAGTAAGGTCTTTACGGGTAAGGCAATGGAATCTAAATTGGGTCTTCAGGTGGACCTATTATGATATGCTAAGTGTTCTTATGAGATAAAGGACACAGATTCATAGAGAAAGAGAGAGCCAGATAAAACTACAGTGCTCATGGCTACCGGCAAACCCAGAGGAATTTGGAAGAAACCAGCCCCGCCAGCAGCACCTTTGATCCTGAATTTCTAGCCTCTGGGAGTGTGGGGCTTCCAGTTGTAGTACTCCCTATGGAAATGCTAGTGGACAGATACATCTGTTACTGTTGCTCTGGATACCAAACACAGACTGTGACCCTCACCCTAGTTTTACACGTAAAGGAGACATGGGAGATTCCTAAAGCAGGGGGAATTTGCCTCCTAGTCTTTCCTTTCTCACACAGGACCCCATGTAGGAAATACCCCACCACACACACACACACACACACACACACACACACACACACACACCCTGTTGAAAGATGACAGACAGAAGTCTGATGAGGGGATACCCCAGGCCAGGGACTAAGAAGGAGCTAGCAGAGTGGACCCTGAGGCTCCCACTCCAAAGATATGGTCTCTCTAAGGAACAGCTCAAGCCTTCATCAGGGCTCCAGATAGGAGAGACTGAATTCAAGTACTGTCTGTTCCCTAACCTACTGAGAGGTTCTGGGACCTGGGATGGTCACTGGGTATGCCTAGGCCTCTTTTTTACCCATCTGTAAAATGAGAGCTCTACAAGACCCCTCTGCTTTGAAGGATGTAGGACCTCTGGACTTCCCTCCCTCATAATGCACATGTCTGCGGGGATGTCTGTCAGACTGCCTGACGCAAAACGCGGTGGAGGCCCTCGCCCCACCCCCATGCTAGCAGACTCACCAGGTCTTCCACATCATCATCATCATCCAGCCCTTCTTCATCCTCCTCAGTCAAGGATAGGTGAGGCTTATCCGTCCCCAAGAGCATGTACTCCCATCTTACAGGGTCTCCCAGGTCGAAGATCAAGTCCTGATGGAGGGGGAACCAGTTGAGTGGACCCCCTGGACTCCATGACTTTGCCTGCTCCTAAGGGGCAATGGCTATTCCCCAAGGCCATCAGAGGCTGTGCAGAATGTCGGCTCCATCCAGTCTTTCTAAGAGTTCAGCCACATTCTTCATCTCATCAGGGAAACTGAGGCCCCACTCTCATCCCATCATCCCATTTCCCAAGGAAGAAATCCTATAGCTTGTCTAGAGGAGACTCAGTGGTGCCCCCTGTTGGGGACAGTCTGTACATGATGACAATGTACATCACTATGGAGCATTCCTGAGCAGGAAATGACTGGTTTAAAGTGAGCCTCCTTGTGTTTTTTATGCTTTTGTTTTTGTTTTCTCCCAGCCAGGGAGCCAGGAGCCAGGAGCCAAGTGCTACTCAGGACTCAGGAGGATACAGGAGCTCTCAGAGGGAACCAGCCCGGCAGGACCTCCAGAACTGTGAATCAAAGAATGTTTGTTCTTTAAGTTCCTAGCATGCAGCACTTCCTGGTTGTAGGTACAGGTGCCAACCAAGGGGTCAGGGGTCCCCTCTACCTGCTCTCCTCCCTAGGATCCTCTCCCAAGGGAACATGCTCCACAGGGAGATCAAAGCCTGAAGAAAAGCTGCTCAAAGGAGATTGAGCATCCGGCCATTGGGAGGTAGCCCTGGTCCTGTGTTCACCGTCCTGTCATGTCATGTCCCGAGAGGCCTCCTGTGTATCATACCCTACTTGGTAGTAGGGACGGAGTGGTGGACGTAACAGAGGGAAGGAACGGAGGAGAAGAGGGTTTCTGGATACAGCGGTGACTGGGAATAAAGACTAAAAGGGAAGAGGAGGAGGAGGAGGAGGAGGAGGAGGAGTTGTTTAACCACAGTACTGAGGGTCAGAAATCAGAACATGGAGTCCTCCAAAAAGAAAAAGGTGGGAAATCCAGGCTCTGCACTGGGACTTTGATGGACCACACCTAAGGACTAAAGATAACAGAAAGGCTCAGGTAATAAGGTCACCCAGGATTGGTAGATCTTCCCTTTTCCCACTAGATCCTTACCCTACCTACATCTCTACAGGAGATTAGATATCCAATCATCTCTGATTTTTTTCATATGTGGTTTTTAGTAACATAGACACATGTACACATGGGAAATGGCAACAATGCACTCACAAATGAAAAATGAGATTTCTCCCTGGAATACTCAAGGTTTGGAGTTTGTCTCTAGCACTGCCGGATAAACGAATTATCCAAACTGAACGTGTCGTTTAAAACATCCCGCAAAGAGAACTCTAGACCCAGATGACGTCCAAAGAAGAAACAACACTGGTTCTACAGAAAGTCACCCACAGAAGGATTAAAACTGACCTCACTGAGGGAACTGCCCTGCAGTCTTTCTAATTCTTAGAATTAATAAACAGGTTTTAGACTTTCTGGATATGAGGACCGTTTTCAAAAAGCCAATAGTAGTTTTGAAACAATGTAACATCGCCTTCTGCCCACAGAATGGCAAAACAAGCGGCCTAGGTGTGCACACCTGGAATCTCAGCGTTCTGGAGGCTAAAGCACAAGGCATGGCTCCAGGGCATCCTGGTCTGGAATGAGACCCCATCTCAGACTCTCCCAAGAAAACACTGAGTGTAAGGAGCAGGAGGCTGTCCACAGTCTCACAGTGTGCTGCTTTGATGCGGTCACTTTTGCAAAATGAGAAGAATCTACTGAGATGAAATGTGACTCTCCTAAGTCTTGACCCATCCGAGGCAGGTATGTATGTGTTCCCTGAAATGCGGGTCTGGAAGTGCTCGCTGCAGCACTATCCCAAATAATCCTGTGCTGGAAATGATCTCAACATGCCACTCTAAAACAGGAAAATGGGTTCTGGTTTGCTTCAAGAACAGGGAATTAATGAACAGTAAACACGAGCAACGCATTGCCCGCAGGAAATGGACGAATCTCTCATACATCTCCACGATGTATGACAAATCCAACACGAAGAGTACACACTGTATGACTCAGCTGACCAAGTGTCTTAAACAAACTGATGGACCCTTAAGAAGTCAGCACTGGCTCCACCCCCGTAGCCCATGCCACCTGCCTCTATCCCCCCACCCTGTCCTTCAGTGATGTCTCCCTGTGGACCTATGCATCCTTCTCAAGTGAAGAGTGTTGGTTTGTATAAAGGAATTTTTCCTTGTTTTTGTAGTATTAACTTGTACATGATAAGCACCCGCTGGACCACAGAGCTCGTGGGTGGAGGGGTTATTGGATGGGAGTGGGCAGGTCCTGGTATGTAGGGGAGTTCATTATCACAAACCAATCTAATAAGATGCGCCTTTATAATTGTGCACTTTTTCGTGTGTGTGTGTGTGTGTGTGTGTGTGTGTGTGTGTGTGTGTGTATGTGTATGCAGCTCATGGGACAACTTTCAGGAATCAGTTCTCTCCTTCCACCATGCGGACCCGTAGTATCTAACTCAGGTCATTAGGGTCGGTGGCAAGCATTATACACAAGTGGATTCCTGAGGGATGGGCCGTATTCTTTCTTATTCTGGGTGCAGGAAGCAGGGCCTTGGGTGGACAGTGTGCCTAGCACTTTAGACGGACAACCTACACCCTGAGTTCATTTGCATAAACCAATAGCACATGGGTTAAAAAGGATGCACACAGCAAACTGGAGAAGTTCATCTTGTCAGAATGGTCCTTGATAGCTGGGGGTGTGGATTCTGGGACCTCCACGATACCCTGCTATCAGAGGGTAGGTGGCCAGACCCCCCACAAGCCCCCCATCCCCGGTCTCTACCCCCCTCTCCCGACTCCGGCACACCTTGCAGCAGTTCCAGCAGTCCTGCATGTTGATCCAGTAGTTCTTGTGGTTCCAGAGGCTCTCGATGCCCAGGAAGTGCTCATCCTTGGTACTGTAGCTGCGTGCAGTCAGAGGGTCTATGAAGAAGCTCTCAGGCACCTCTCGCTTTCCTGCCAGCACCAGGACCCAGGAGTGCACCCGCAGGCCATGCAGGGGGTCAGGCTTTGCTTTCTCTGCCTCCTGCACAGGGAAGGTGGGTGACCACCAGCTAAGGGGAACTCTCTTTCCAACATTCCTCCTTAGAATTCCAGGTTTCAACCACTAAAATGGTGGTGGTGGCGGCGGTGGGGGTGGGGGGTGGGTGACCAGATCTGTGGCTCACTCTTTGGGGCACTGTAGGTGAGATTTCATCCAAAGAAACGCAATACGGTTGGTTCTATGGATGAGGAGCGCTTTAGTGAGTCTTAAGGGAAGGCCTTATGGCCATAGTATGTTATCCACTGGGCCCACCGGGACCAGCTATGTCAGGGTGCAGTGCCGTGGAGACCCACCAGGAGGCGATCTTCCTCTTCCTTAAGCCGCCTCTGTTCTAGATCCTTGATCTCCTGTATTCTCTTCTCTTCTTGCTCCTGCTCAAACTTGCTGGTCAGGTCCCGGGGTGGCTTGATGGAATATTTCTTAGGCACTGTCTTCTCTTTCTTCTTGACTACCTGTCACCCAAAAAGAGTGGAAAGTCTCCCACTGCACCTTTTACAGGCTTAATGGGATCAGGGCCTAGCCCTGACAGAAGAGGGAGCTGCCGCCCCAGCTCCAGGACCGGAAGGGAGGAGTGGGAGTCGAGGCGGAGGGTCCTCTTTACGGATCAAGCCTAGCTGCATGGCAGAGAATACGAAAAACCTCCCCACCAGCCTGGCATGAGAACATTACGAACGCGTGAGCGCGCGCACACACACACACACACACACACACACGAATACACACACACACACACACACACACACACACACACACACACACACGCATGCGCACACACGCTCAATGCAGCTGATCTGGATCCCAAACAGAGGGTGGGGCAGATAGTCTGGACTAAGAGTTTTCAGGGGTTATCCTTGGGAGAGGTCATACATAGATTCCAGGTTCAATTTTCTGAAGCAGGTAAGAAAAGTGACCATGTACGGGGCGTAGTGGCGCACGCCTTTAATCCCAGCACTTGGGAGGCAGAGGCAGGCGAATTTCTGAGTTTGAGGCCAGCCTGGTCTACAGAGTGAGTTCCAGGACAGCCAGGACTACACAGAGAAGCCCTGTCTCGAAAAAAAGAAAGAAAG
>NC_034609.1:19239921-19244837 GCF_900095145.1 Mus pahari | reverse complement strand
AGAAAGAAAGAAAGAAAGAAAAGTGACCGTGTGTGTTTCTACATGAATGTAGAATTATCTGCACATGTGCATATAATTAAGTACAAAATGATGATATGTATTCCTAGGAAAGATCTCTCCAGGAGCTGCTGAAGTGGGCTTATCTCCAGTCTTGGGGATCAGATCCAGGCTTCCATCCCTGGGTCTCCATCCTCCAGAATATGTTATCACATTTTCTTCTTGAGCATGCCATTTTATCTTTCTGTATACTAAGAGTGATAACACCAACTACCAAGGGTGCCACGAATAGCCACTGAGTCAACCCAAGCCCATATTAAATCTGTTTGTCATCCAGAAAGCTCTCTACCTTCGTTACTTATTGACATAAATTTGATTCTTTGCACTGCCTCTGAAACAAGACGTCCAGGAGGTGTGAGCTCAGAGGCCATGGAATGAAAAAAAAAAAAATTGTAAGAGAGCATTGGCTCATCCCGTGTGGTGTTTTGATTGAAAATTTGCCCCATAGACTTCTAGGTAGTGGCACTATTTGGTTTGGCCTTGTTGGAGTAGGTGTGGTCTTATTGGAGGAGGTGTGTCACTAGGGGGTGGGCTTTGAGGTTTCACATGCTCAAGCCAATCCTGGTGTCTCTCTCTCTTCCTGCTGCCTGCGGATTGGGATGTAGAACTCTCAGCACCTTCTCCAGCACCATGTCTGTTGCCTCCTTTCAGCCTTGAAGCAGGCAGTTTCAGACCTTGCTGCCACTAAGCACAGGACCACCTGGGGTGGTACCTTCCGACTTGTCAAGCCGGTTCCATTGTCTACACTTGCCACTGCTCCTCAGTCAAAGCGTTGCCCCTGCCTGCTGAGAGACTCTTGAGATATTCCAGAGACAGCACCCTGAAGATCCGCCTACAGGCTCGCACCTGTACGACAGGCTCCAAGAATTGGGTGGTGGGGATGGGCCTCCCCCGCCATATAAGCTCAGAACATTATTAAACTTGATCAGAATACTTTTGTGTTAGCCTTCTGTCCTTGTTCGCTGTCTATTCTCTTTCAGCCCTAGCCCGCCTTTCAGGAAGTACCCGGTTTGGGTGTGGCCGCAGGCAGTCACACTCACATGTGTACCTGTGTGCCATCATGACAATAATGGACTAAACCTTGGAAACTGTAAGCCAGCCCCAATTAAATGTTTTCCTTCTTAAAAGTTGCCACGGTCCCATTAATCCCAGCACTTGGGAGGCAGAGTCAGGGGGATTTCTGTGTTTGAGGCCAGCCTGGTCTACAAAGCAAATTCAAGGACAGCCAGGACCATCGTTACACAGAGAAACCCTGTCTTGAAAAACCAGGAGAGATGGGGGGTGGGGGGCAGCCCCTGGAGAGTTCTTTTCTTGACCTGCTATTAAGTGCTTCAGATCTCTGGGTCTCCATCCTCCAGCTGCAGAGGGGCCTGACCCTTGTCACTGGGCCCTGGGATCCACCCAGGATGTAGAGAGCTCTTCCTGTGTACTCTGCATGGTGTTTTTTCAAGTGTAAAGAGATTTGGGGTTTTTTGGTTTTCGTTGTTTGTTGTCTGTGTGATTCTGGCATGAAATATATATATTCATATGCGGGAAATGTTCATTACCCACAACCATAACCACACTCATACTCAGTACTTCATATTTTTAAATTTGATAACTGCTTCTTCCGTTGGCAGAAACTCTGGTGATTATCACTTTCTTAGTGAGCAGACAGAAAACTCAAACATCACTCACTGGGGTCACTGCTAACTTTTTCCCTCTAAAAAGGCTGGGAATGTAGATCAGAGGAGATGCTTTGCCCAGCACGGGCGAGGTTCTGTGTTCCATCTTGAAACTATAAGATGTGTGTGTGTGTGTGTGTGTGTGTGTGTGTGTGTGTGTGTCTGTGTGTCTGTCTGTCTGTCTGTCTGTGTGTCTGTCTGTCTGTCTGTCTGTCTTGTCTGTGTCTGTCTTGTCTGTCTGACTTGTCTGTCTGTGTCTGCCTATCTGTCTGTCTGAGTAGGAGGAGGACTGAGAATCAACCACTCACTTGGCCATTGTTTCCCACCATTAAAAGGACAGGACAGGCTTTTATCAGATGCAAGTGGTAGTGGGTAAGCTAGTAACAATTGTATATACAGCAGAAGCCATTAGAGTTATGAGATTTTCCCGATGGGAGCACAATGTCTTAAACTGAGCTAAGACAGGCGAGAGGGACCGCAGTTTGGAGGACTGGGTTGTGGGTAGTGCTGAGGACAGAGAAATCATCAAAGGTTTGCAATTAGGAGTCTGGAGCAACAGGGGATGCATGATGATGGGGCAGGAACCCAGAAGTATAAGGACAGCCTGCATGAGGACCTGCTTTTCCAAGGATGGCCAGGGCAGAGACTTGGGGTCCTTGCTTCCCTAAGGTGGCCAGGGCAGAGACCCAGTTCCTGCTTTGTCTAAGGATGATCAGGACAGGGCCCTGATCTCCTAAGATGGATGGACAGTCCCTGGACTGTGCATTCTTTGGGCTGCCGGCATCGGGCATACCTCTTTGGCCTTCACGGTGAGTGGACACACTTCCCTTGTCAGGTCCATGAGGCACAGGTCCAGTGAGCCATAACCATTGACACAGTAGGCATCGTAGCCGGAGCCAATCAGCATGGAGCAGAGCAGGGTGCTGAAGTCAAAGCAGTTTCCCTTCTGGCACTTGAGCACGGTGGTCGAGGAATATAAGTGCGTGGGCTGAACACAGCACAGCCATCAGCTCGACAGTTCCCCTTGCCACCTACCACTCAGCCACCCACCACTCAGCCACCCACTTGTAGGGGCAGGGCCCCTGTTGCATCCAGAGCCTCTTGAGGACGTGCCACCAACAGACCCACTTAACTTACATGTAACCTACATGTGTCTGCCATTTTAAGGAACTGGTGGGCTCCCCTCATCCTCTATCAACCACTGCTTATTCACCCTTCTTTCCTGTCTCCCCCTCCCCCATTATCAGTGAAAAGTGGACCGAACCTTTCAGAAGCCCAAAGATGGGGTTGAAGGCTATAGGCAGCTTGGTATCCCTTTGCTGTCCCTTCTGAAGTTAAAAAGGGAAACTGAGGCAGAATCCAGCAGGCGAGAGACCAGGCTTGCTATGTACCCTTGAGTCAGTGGTCCTCTCTCTCTCTCTCTCTTTTTCCCCTAGGGGTGTCTCAGAAGGCTGGAGCCTGGCTGACCTTCTAGCACCCAGGCTCGTCGCCTGAAGCCCCTGGGCTTGCCCTATGTAATCTGGGAGTAGCACTTACCGGCTTGAGGGGATCAACCAGTGGGACCATGGTGAGAAAGTCAGATACAAACTGGGCACAGCTGTCCCAGTTGTAGAGTTCAGGGTAGGGCATCAGCGTGGGCCTCAGGGTGGTGCTCACGAACTTCTGCAAGTGAGAGAGAGACCTTGCCGGGGACCGCGTATAGCAGGGACCTGTGAGGGTCCATGCCTGGCTGGTCCAGCCTCCTTTCTTGAATTCTCAGGGGGACCCTCGAGAGACCTGGTTCACAGGGCCTCAGGGTGGTGGAGCAGTCTCTTGCTGGGAAGGACTGGCATTGGCCCATGGGGGAGGCCATGGCAGAGAGGCACCCATTCACATCACTCCGTGGGGATAATACCAGCTTATTCTGGATCTGGGCTGGAAGGACAGGGGAAAAGCCCCTTCCTTTGGAGCCCAGAAGGCCAAGTAGGATGGCTATCCCTGATTGTCGACTTGACTACATCTGGAATGAATTACAATCCAGAAATGTGATCCAGATCTTGAGGCACAGGGACCACAGAAAGCTTAGGCCCAGGCAAGGTGGTACATGCCTTTAATCCCAGAAGACAGAGGCAAGCAGATCTCTGAGTTCCAGGCCAGCCTGGGACAAAACAAGTTCCAAGTCCAGGTATGGTAGTACACACCTTTAATCTGGGGCACAGCTGGAGGCCTACATAAGGACAGTGGAAGAGTTTGTTCCTCTTTGTCTGCTTGCACTTACTTGCCAGCACATCTGTTGGAACCTACTTCTTCACGACTCCAGCTTCTACAGAAGACCAGCTGAAACACCCAGCCTCGTGGGACTGAGTAGATTCTTGGACTTCCCATTCACAGCTGCCCATTGTTGAGTTAGTTGGACTGCAATCTGTAAGTCATTCTAATAAATTCCCTTACGATATAGAGCTATTCCATAAGCTCTGTGACTCTAGAGAACCCTGACTAAGATGCTAAGGGAATTGTCTACGCTCACTCAATAAGAAAGAGCTAAAGGACACAGATCTCCAACCAGGACGAGGCCTTTTCAGAGACCTACAGAGGTTCTGGGCAGGGGTAGCTAGTGACCAGGGTGGTCTCCAGTAGCAGGTACTGACCCCTCAAGGGAAGAGCAAAGCAATAGGACAAGATGAGCAGAGCAGGCCTACCCTCCACATGGCCCCAGGTAGCTCCCTGAGCCTCAGTTTTCCCCATCTGTGGCTACCCTATACACGGGCACAGAACGTCTCCTAGAATATGTTAGTGATCAACAGGGAGAGCCACATCTAGTTCATGGGCATCCTGGGCTACATAGTAGCCATCTTAACTCAAGACTAAAAAGGCCGAAGATGCAGTTCAATGTCAGGGCATTAGCCTAAACTATGTGTCAGGCCCTGGTAATCAACACTGAAAGCCACAGCTAGTTCAGGGGCATCCTGGGCTACATAGTAATACCTCACCTTAACTCAAGACTAAAAAGGCTGGAAATTCAGTTCAGTGGCAGGGTGCTAGGCTACTATGTGTCAGGCCCTGGGCTCATCTACAGCTTCCAATTCAGATCCCAGGCCTGCACCCCACCCCACCCCCCCAGTAGTCTGTATGTCCCTCCAGCCCCTGACAGGCCAGAGCTGATTCACAGGAACTTCTTTTTTTTTAGGTTTTTCGAGACAGGGTTTCTCTGTATAG
>NC_034609.1:19229776-19239836 GCF_900095145.1 Mus pahari | reverse complement strand
CTTTGTAGACCAGGCTGGCCTCGAACTCAGAAATCCACCTGCCTCTGCCTCCCGAGTGCTGGGATTAAAGGCGTGCGCCACCACGCCCGGCTTTCACAGGAACTTCTACAGGGCAGCTGGGATTTGACCCAGAGACCTTGTAGAACTGGGTATGCCCCGCCCCATTCCCCACCCCCACCCCACTCCTGCTCTGGCCCCGCCCTCCAAGCTCCAGGCTTACAGGCACATTGCACTCATTTAGTGGGTGCAAGAAGAGAGGCACGCGGTCTGGACACAGGTGGCTGTACTGGCGGGAGAAGTTGTCCGCCACCAGCAGCAGGTGCTCCTCCTTCAGCGAGTTGGTGGTGTAGGAAAGAGGCAGCTTGGTGACATCAACGGGGGCCTGGCTTATGATCCTGTGTCCCAGGAGAGATAATAATCTGAGAGAAACCATGCTTGGCACCCCCCAGAGACCCCTCCCCCACAAAATGCCTGAGCTCTTTGACTTTCTCTTGTCTTCATTTGATCCTCACAACTCCGTGGAGACTGCCACTACTCACATTTTCACTCTTACACAAAGTAATGGAGGCTGTAAAAAGTTGACGGCCTTCCCTCCACCCCCGCCACCCCCATCCCCACACACCCCAGTCACACAGCTGGGGCAAGGTGAGCAGTCTGGGAGTAGAACCTCAAACTGAATCACGTCCCTCTATGACCCCCGCTCCCAGCCCAGATGCTACCAATCCTGCCTTGGTCCTTCCTATGCCTTGTCCTTTCTGACCGTGCCAGCGCTGGGCTGGGAAGCCCCAGTCTGGACACTCACGAGTGATCAGCTGGGGTAGGGATCTCGATGGCCGCCAGCTTCCCCTCCAGGTCTCGAAGCTCATCCTGGCTCAGGATGGTCCCCTCTCTGCTCACTTCGGCGGTCTTCGTCACCCTCTCCAGCTTCTCAGCCCGTTCTGCCCTCTGGGCTGCTTCCTCGCGCTCAGCCTCCTCCTCCTCCTCCACTTTCTCTCTCAGGACCTCCATCTTGACAGCTAGAGATGAGGGTCACTGCGGGGGGGGGGGCGGAAAACAACGGCTCAAAATGGCCATTGTCCTACAGGAAAAAGTCACCGAGACCACTCGTACATGCTGAGTGGCCCCAGGTACATTCCTCATGGAGAAGGAACAACATCCCTTGGAAGCATCCCTTCCACCAGAGAGGAACAGACCTCCAACCCAGCAGCATGGTCTTTTTTTTTTTTTTTTTTTTTTTTTTTTTTTATTTATTATATGTAAGTACACTGTAGCTGTCTTCAGACTCTCCAGAAGAGGGCGACAGATCTTGTTAAGGATGGTTGTGAGCCACCATGTGGTTGCTGGCATTTGAACTCTGCACCTTTGGAAGAGCAGTTGGGTGCTCTTACCGGCTGAGCCATCTCACCAGCCCATGGTCTGGTTTTTAAAGCCAGTGGGTAACATACTTTTATTTCACAGCTCACTAGAAACCTATTGTGTTGTAAACACAAAAATGATATTCCCTCATCCTTAAGAGACTGATGTAGTTAGTCCTGTGAGACCCATTCTACAGGTGAGAAGAACAAGGACTAGAGAGCCTAAGAGAATCATCCGCGTTACAGACAGCAGGGAGCAGATCTTTGACTGGAGTTCATGGATTTCTGGCTTGGAAACCCATGTAAGAGGGGAGCTATGGAAGGGAAGGGGGTGGGGGTGGGGGATGGGGAGCAAGGAAAGAAACATGACAGAAAGATCAAGGTGTCAGGGGGCAGACCAGCTCCAGCTGGGGCTCAAGGACACAGATTGGGCCATTAAAGTGGGTCAGGGTCCAGACCTGCAATACTACCCCCCATACAGGCTACCTCCTCAGCTACGGAGGGACCCATAGTGTCCTACCAGAGCCTCTTCCCGGCAGCCTTCTCCTCTCCACAAAACAGCCCTTCCCGACAGGTCAGAGCTAGGAGACCCCAGGAAGGACTACTTTGCTTTTCTGGTCCCTCCCTCCCTATCTCAAGCAGGTCCAGCCATGCCCAGTTCCCAGTTCCCTCCTTACCCTCCAAGAACAGCCTTACTGTTACTTGTCTCTATGGTAACAGCGGAGGGCAGGCCCTGGGAGAGGAGGCTTCTGGGAAATGTAGTTTCCTGTGATTGCTTAGGCTCCAGTTTCCTCCACCACTACCACCATAGTGTGCTGGATGGTAGAGTAACAGAATACAAGAGAAGATCACCAAGTTTTAAGGAATTTTTGTGAACCAGTTGTCAAATGCAGCATTATTTTATTTTTATTTTTATTTTTTTAAAAGATTTATTTATTTATTATTATATGTAAATACACTGTAGCTGTCTTCAGACACTCCAGAAGAGGGCGTCAGATCTTGTTACGGATGGTTATGAGCCACCATGTGGTTGCTCTTACCCACTGAGCCATCTCACCAGCCCCCAAATGCAGCATTATTAAATGATTAAAAACATCTAGAGAATTATTGTTCCAGATACATGAGCGAGGCAACATATAAAAGCATTTATTGGGGCTCAAGGTTCCAGAGGGTTAGAATCCATGATCATCATGTCAGCAAGCTTGGCAGCAGGCTGGCTGGTATGGGGCTGGAGCATAAGCTAAGCATTTAACATCCTGATCTACAGGAACCAGGTCGGGGGTTGTGGGAGTAGCTGAGAACTCATGGACTTTGGAAAGCGCAAAGACCAGCCCCAGTGACACACCTCTTCCAGTGAAGCCACGCCTCCTCCAGAGAAACCACTCCTCCCACGCTTTCTAATCAGTTCCACCAATGGGGGAACCACCAAACATTCAAATATACGAGCCTATGGGAGTCATGTCCTTCAAGCCAGCACATGAAGGACTTACAATAAAAACAAAAGCAGTAGATGCTGAAAGCCCGTCACTTCCCAGCTATCTGGCTACTTTCTGAAGTGGAAACTTAAGGGTTCTTTGGGAAGTCAGTTGTGTTGAACGGTGTTTTGCTGGGGCAAACACGTGAAGGAACGATTAGGTGACACAGGAGAAAGGATGTTCTGCTAAAGCAAGCCCATGAAAGGACTCGTGCTGAAGGACTTTTCACTAAGGACACACATGTATTGGTCCACCTTACATTGCATAGTTGAGCTGCATTTGTTGGGACTCTATAGAGAGAAACATACCAAAAAAAACCTTCTGGTGGTGTGCTTCTTGACGATTCCTCCGACTCGTCTGATGATTGGCAGAGGGAAGTCAGCAGCTGAGACACACTCACGTGTTGAGGCAAGACCCGTGAAGGACATGTGATGTTTGGAGGGAGGATAAATAGGACCTAACAGACAGTGATGGAGGCTGAGCTAGGCTTGCTTACAGAGCTCGCTGTGCAACGCTTGCTGGTCTCGCATCTTTGCTGATCTTTGCTTCGCTGAGAGAGGCACCACTGAGAATTTTTCCTAGTGTTCCTGCTGGTCCTGGTCCCTCCTGCTGATTTGTGCCGAGGCTGAGGCCTGGCTGTTCCTGCTAGGTTGTGCCACCAGTGCTGCTAACCCAACTCTATGGAACTGGACAGCTGATCTTTCCATGGAGTGTTTTTGAGTGGACTGAGCTGCTGCTGCTGCTGCTGCTGCTGCTGCTGCTGCTGCTGCTGCTGCTGCTGCTGCTGCTGACCTGTGAGCTGAAGTGCCAATCTCCAGACAACACAGACAGGAGTTGCTCCAAAGAACCATTTCTAGACAGGTCCCCTGTATCCTTTCTTTTCCACTACCTCTGGTGGGTGGTGGGCTAAAAGGAACGCGTTGAAGAACCATCATTAAAAATAGGTTTCGAAGAAATCAAAGTTACAACTTTCTGTGCAGTTGAGGTAATTTCGTGCTGAGCAGTGCCACGTGGGTGCCACGGGGATGCAGCTACTTTGCTCTTCCCTGCTCCATCCAGGGATGTCAGAGAAATAGTGTAAACCTGACTGCGGGTTTGTTACACCATGGGATTCAGCAAAGGCTCCTCTTGGGAAGCAAATGGCTAAACACTGTCAAGCTACCCTGCACCAAGATATCTGGAAGGCAATACAGGAACTAGGGTGGCAGGCTGCCTGAGTGTGTGTGTGTGTGTGTGTGTATTAAGCTAACCTGGGCCTCTTAATGTAGAAGGGATTCATGATATAGAAGGTGTCCTAGTGGTTGCAGAAGCTGAGGTGTTATATTAGCAGCCTGGTTTCTTCTAAACATCTAAAGAGGAGCTGGGCCTATTGCTCAATGGTAGAGCACTTACCTGGTCTATGGAAGGCCATGGATTTACTCTCCAGTAACACACACACACACACACACACACACACACACACACACACGCACACACACACGCACACATGCACACACACATAAGTACACACACACACACTGTCATGGTGCTGACACTCTCTCACACACACTCACTGTATTTATTTATTTTATTGCTCTGGCAAAATAGCATGAACAAGGCAACTTACAGAAGACTTTATTTGGGGTTTACCATTTCAGAAGGTTAGAGAGAGCCCATGACCACCAAGGTGGGGATCATGGGAGCAGACAGGCAGGCATGGCACTAGAGAAGCAGCTGAGAGCTCACATCTGGATCCACAGCCAGGGCACAGAGAGCACATTGGGAATGGCTGGAGTCTTCATGGCACAGGTCTTTTGAAACCTCAAAACCTGCCCCCAGTGGCATGCCTCCTCCAATAAGACCATACCCCATAACTCTTCCCAAACAGCTCCAATAACTGAATATTGTTTATTCAAACATGGAGCCAATGGGAGCCATTCTCATTCAGATCACCATACCCACTGACATCCATATACACCCATATACATCCATATGCACCCATATACATTCATATACACCCATATACATCCATATACACTCATATACATCCATATACACCCACACATACACTGACACATGCTCTCACACTGACATACACATTTATTTACACACTCAGACATATGTATGTACACTCACCGACATATTCTGTTACACTGACACGCACCCTCATGCACACATGTACACACTATATACACACTCAAAGTGAAAGATAGAATTATCAATAAATATCTAATTATAAGTTTAGTCTAGATTATATTTGTCTTTGTACCAATACGTCTCAAAAACAAGATTTTACTCTTTGCTTTTGAAGAAAAGAACCCATAAAGGTCATAGTGGATCTTTATGGGCTGGGGGTGAGTTCAGGGAAATATTGTCAATGTCCTGTTTTTGTCAGAATATAGAATTCTAGATCATCTCAATTCTCAATAATAAAGCATAATACTTTTCTCTTTGCTTAGACTATTGTCTTAGCCAGGATTTCTATTCATGCACAAACATCATGACCAAGAAGTAAGTTGGGGGCCAAAGGGTTTATTCAGCTTACACTTCCACATTGCTGTTCATCACCAAAGGAAGTCAGGACTGGAACTCAGACAGGTCAGGAAGCAGTAGCTGTTACAGAGGCCATGGAGCGATGTTACTTACTGGCTTGCTTCCACTGTCTTGAACAGCTTGCTCTCTTACAGCACCCAAGACCACCAGCTCACGGATGGCACCATCCACAAGGGGCCTTCCCCCCCCCCCCATCACTGAGAAAATGCCTTAAGCTGGATCTCATGGAAGCACAACTGAAGCTCCCTTCTCTGTGATAACTCCAGCCTGTGTCAAGTTGACACAAAACCAGCCAGAACAAATATCATGTAACAGTGAAAAATAAGGGTGAGATTTAACTTTAAGACAGAGAAGGTTGGTTTTGACCCACAGTTTGGAGGCTTTGGTCCAAGGTCAGTCAAACCCTGTAGCTTTTGGCCATGTAGTGCCATGATGGTGGTAGCGTGGCAAAGGCCCCACGGCTGGAACAGAGAGAGGAAGAGACTAGGCTCCCACAGTGTCCTTCATGGGCACTCCTCCAGTCGCCTAAGCCTTCACCTCTATAGAGTCCACCGCCTCCCAGACTTTGGAGAACATTCCAGATCCTAACTCTAGTAGACTAAACTCAGTAGGGGAAGCTGGTGAGAGAATGTGCAACCAGCATTATACAGTATCCAGATTCCCTGTAAGGACCAGGTAGCCTGGGATGAAGGCTGGAAAAGGAGGAAATGGGAAACAGGTGCCGTCGGCAGGGAGAATGGAGACTGGGTTTCACTCCCAGTTTCGTTGAACGGAGGTCTTGTTCATTTTAGCCATTCACTTCCCTCTCTCCCGTGGCCCACCCGCCACCCTCACCTACAAAGGCAACCAATCTGGCAGGCATTTTCCAAAATCAGTACTGCTTTGCTTGCTGGCATTTTAAAAATCTTGTGTGCATGTGTGTGTGTGTGTGTGTGTGTGTGTGTGAGAGAGAGAGAGAGAGAGAGAGAGAGAGAGAGAGAGAGAGAGAGAGAGAGAGAAAGAGAGAGCAAAACTCGCATGTGTGTTTCTCATGCACACCTTCTTGTGTGTTGAGAACCAGACGAACTCTCTAGAAGGATTGGATAATCTGAAATGTCATTGGTGGGTGCTAGGGGGTCACAGGAGGTCAGTGGTCTGCATTCCTATGTCTTGAACATTTAACCATAGGATGAGATAGGGCTGCCCAGCACAGATGGCCCATCCTGCGGCGAGACATTTCCCCATTTTTGTGGTTATCCCCCGGCTGTTCTTTGGGAGGGGGTTTTATGATCTTGTTCTAGATTTTATGGTCTGTTCCTAGAGCTGGTGTCTTATGGCCTAGTTTCTGGGATTTATGTCTGTTCTTGGAGCCTTACGACCTTTTTTTTTTTTTTTTTTCCAAATCAGGCCTGGTCCTTAAATGGAGACAAACGGGGCTTGTGTTGTTCTTTCACTTTGACCTTTTTGTGCCTGTTCTTTCTCTGGCAGCTTGACCCCAGGCAGGACCTGGCAGATCCCGAGGTATTGATGAGGCTGCAGAGGCAGTTCCCTGAAACGCTAAGTGATGAGACAGTTTGCTAAACATGTTAAAACTTGTTCTGTAAGCAGCTAAATTCCTGAAACAGGTCTTTAAACTCGGGATCTGCCCCCTCCCCTCAGACACGGGCAGAGCATCCCACACTGAGTTCAGTCTCTTCCGTGCCATGTTACCACACAGTATCTGGGCCTGGGTAATGCTCTAAAGAAAAGTGGGTAGTTAGCTTATGGTTCTGGAAATTTAAGGGCCTGGATTCGGTGGTGACCATCTTGTGGGTAGAGTCCTGAGGTGGTGAAGGACATCACATTCCAGAGTCAGGGAACATGTGTTTCTGTATTCGGAAGCCAGGGACAACCTGAGGGTGTTGGACCTCATCTATCACCTAGTTTTCGGCAGAACCTCCTTGTTTGCTTCTGCCTTGTGCCCTGTGAACTAGGCTAGCTGACCCAGGAGCTCCTTCCTGGGTGTGGTTCTGTCTTGCAGGCATTTGGGTGGGGAAGATACTAGGGTCCTGAGTTCAAGGCCAGCTTGAGGGATGGGAGCCCTCATCTCAAACAAAGCAAAACAAATAATAATAATAAGAAGAAGAAAGCTGTTAATTTGGGGGGCGGTAGCTGGAGAGAGGGTTCATCAATTAGGAGCTCTTACTGCTTGTCTTACAGGGACCTGTTAACTCCGGTTCCTGGGGATCTAGCGCCTCTGCTGATCCCCCATGGGTTCCTGCCTGCATGGAATACATGTAGGCACACTTGCACACATACAAATACTAGTTTAAATGGGCAAAGATAAGGAGATTGGAGAAAAGATGACTGAAGTAAGTTGTCCATCAGGGTAAGAGATTCATTAGTACATCAGATAGTACACAGCTGGTTTATGAAGGAAGTTCAGTCCTCAAGACAAAAGGGGCCCCTTCATAGGGATTTCTAAGGGAGCCTGATCCCCATAACTAAATGTCATCTATGTTGCCGGTAGCTAGGTTCCTAGGCTGCAAGGGAAAGGGGAAAGATGCGGTTCTTTACTTTCATTTCAGTAGGCCTTTTAACACATTCATTTATCGAGGGGTGGGAGGCACATGTTTGAGGTCAGAGGTCAGCCTGTGGGAGTCAGTGCTCCCCTCTCACCATGTGGGTGGTCTGGGGATTTCTGCTCGGGCCACCAGGCTTTCAAGCACAAGCCTTTACCTTCTAAGTCACTTCATCTGCCCTTTCTGACTGCAGGGTACATGCAATTTCCCTGTCACTGAACCTGGTAGGAGGGGCAGGCTACGGAGAGCAGGGCCGGATCTATGAGGTGGCAGGTCCCAGTCTCAGGAAAATCAGCAGGGATCACAATTTGGATGGCTTTGGATGAATATGCTAATTTGGGAAGAATTTCATATATTTCAGTGTTAAGATATTTAATGAGAGCATCCAGCAAACACTTCCTGTTTCTCTTGTGTTGTTTGTTTGTTTGTTTGTTTGTTTGTTTGTTTGTTTGTTTTTGAGACAGGGTTTCTCTGTATAACAGCACAGGGTGACTTTGAACTCACAGAGATCCACCTGCCTGCCTCTGACTCCTGAGTGCTAGTATTAAAGGCGTGAGCCACAGGTACAGCTGCCACCGCCACCGCCACCGCCACCGCCACGGACTGTCTTGTAACAAACTTTAAAAGCTTGCTATGAAGTACACAGGCAAAACAGAGCAATGAGTAAGAATGGGAGGTAGGGATCCCTCCACCGTGACCACCAACAGGGCAGGGCAGGCCAAGCTCTGGCTTAATCACCTTCACTGATGGCAGGGATCAGGCACTGAGCCGCGCTGAAAGTAACATCTCTGGGGAAACCACTCTGCCATGGTCCTGAGGCAGCAATAGGAGTCGTGCTTTCCAGGTCACCAGGAGCTGCAGAGGCAGAGACAGCCCACCATATCCCCACCTTTGGGACTCTGGTTCTTCTAAACAGATGTTCCCTCCTGGGCAGCTCCTGTTGCCAGGCAACGACAGAAGAGTTCTGCCTCTCAGTTCCTGTTGGGTATACTTAGGATGCTCTTGCATTCAGTCCCCTGTGCACCGGGAGCTGCTTTTGTGGGGACACTAGAAAATGAGATGCCCCAACCTCACAGCTCCTCCCTGGTATTGGAGAAGAGTCACCGCCCCTTCTACATCAGTCTGTACCTCCTAATCCTTCCAACAGTTTATCAACTACAGACTGGACGTTTAAATATATGAGCCTACGGGGCTAGTTCTCATTAAATTCCCAGAGTAGCCAGGCTGACCTGGAACTCCCCATTCGCCTGCCTCCACCTCTCCCTTAGCATTGCCCACTGTCTTGTCATTGGTTCTGCATGCTCTTGAGGGTTGGATTGCGGGCATGTGTTCTCCTGAGTCCAGAATCCTGAATTCCTGGTCCTGAGTGGAGCTGGCACCCCAGAACTGCCACTCTGGCCTCAGCCCAAGCTGTGGAGGGCTTTGAGTAGATAAGGTTACTATCCCTCTCTAATCTCATGTCCATACCTCAGCACCCTTGGCCAGTCGTTCTTTAAGTGGAGGTGGGGGATCACTAGGAATCAGGGCTGGCAATTTCCTTTTTCCACATTCCTTAATCCTTTTAGGACAAAGCAGGGACTCTGTAATACCTATTTTATTTTAGGCTCTAAAGGAGAGACCACATACATAGCTCCTGAGCAGCAGAGCCATGATTCAAGTTCAGGCCTGACAGAGTCTGGAGCAGTTGTTTTTTTCAGATGACTTCAACATCAGCTCTGAGGCACGAGAAACATCTGTGTCGATAAGGCCCAAAGGCCCCAAGCCTGTCCACCAAAACAGACTGTGGCTCAACAGACACCGTGTCCAAACCACAGGGTCCTCTTCCCGAGGACAATGGCAGCCTTCTTGCCTTCCTACCTGTTGTGAGCCAGAAGTCAGGACATAGAGAAGTTCCCCGGGCTACCAGCATACACAGATGGGCAGGAAGGGGCTGTTAACCCACAGCCACATCTACTGGCTAGCTGGGGGTGGAGGCAATGGGTAGTGAGGGAGGCAGGAAGCGAAGTAGAGAGAAAGGCCTGGGGAGGGAGGTGAGGAGTGCTCTACTGGCCAAGGCAAGGCAGGGATGTGTCTCCTGCTACAGCTCTGTTTTAGTCAGGGTCCTCTAAAGGAACAGAACGCAAATATATATATATATATATATATATATATATATATA
>NC_034609.1:19155626-19229681 GCF_900095145.1 Mus pahari | reverse complement strand
GTGTGTGTATGTGTGTGTGTGTATGTGTGTATGTGTGTGTATGTGTGTATGTGTGTGTGTATGTGTGTGTGTATGTGTGTGTGTGTGTATGTGTGTGTGTGTGTGTGTGTGCGTGTGTGTGTGTGTTTGATTGGTTTACAGGAAGGATTGGTTTAGGTAACCCAACAATGACTGTCTTGCTCTAGAATCTGGGAAATCCTGGCTGCTTTAGCAGTCCCAATCCATGAGTGAAAACCTAGGAGATTCCTGAAGAGCTCCTTGGTCTCCAGTCTACATTGGATTCCCAAAGAAGTTGGTTCTCCTGTCAGCCAAGGAATGCCACAGCAGCAGGATAGATGGACTTGCCACGAGGGCAAGCAGGCAAAAAGCAAAGGTTTCTTTCTTTCTTGTCCTTTTATCTGGGATGCCACGGGAAGGTGCCACCCATTTAGAGTGGGTCTTCCCGTTTCCAAAAAAAAAAATTCTGTCCTAGAAAATCTCTTACAGGTTCAGTTTGGTTGATTCCAGTTGACAATGAAGATCACGGGGGCTCAGAGGTTAAGCACTCGCTGATCTTCCAGGGGGCCTGAGTTCAAATTCCCAGCACCCACATTAGCAGCTCGCAACTGTCTGCTGCCATCTTTTGGTGTGCAGAGTACACACAGACAAAAGTATCCATATACACAAGTAAATTTTAAAAAACGTTAGCACCCACATTTCTGTTAGGTTTTTTTGTTTTTTGTTTTTTGGTTTTTTGGGTTTTGTTTTTTTTTTGAGACAAAGTCTCACTCTGTATTCTAAACTAGCCTTGAACTTGTGATGATCAACACCTTTGCCTCCTGAGTGCTGGGATTACAGGTGCAACCAACCATATCTGGCTCTCTTTACTATTCCTGCTGGGTTTTGCTTCTCATTGAGGCTGGAGAAAGGGGAATTGAGGGGACATGGGAGGGAAAGGAGCCCCCTCACCTCGGAGTCTGAATGAAGACTCTCGACAGCGGAGCATCCAGCATTCCAGCACAGTGAACACTGGCTGTGAGGGCTGCCCACACAGCACAGCTCTTCTTCTCAGAGGCATTTCAAATAAGAACACTAACACTGGAAAGAACTATGCTCCAGGCCTGAGCATATATGGCAGTTTTCCTTTCCCAACTGGAAACCTATAGTGTTGTAGGGACCCCATTTACAGTAACAAATGCAACTTAACTCTCTCTCTCTCTCTCTCTCTCTCTCTCTCTCTCTCTCTCTCTCTCTCTCTCTCTCTTTTGGTTTTCCGAGACAGGGTTTCTCTGTATAGCCCTGGCTGTCCTGGAACTCACTTTGTAGACCAGGCTGGCCTCAAACTCAGAAATCCACCTGCCTCTGCCTCCCGAGTGCTGGGATTAAAGACATGTGCCACCACTGCCCAGCACAACTTAACTCTCTTGTGCAGTCCCATAGGCCAAGGTTTTATCTCATCAGATAACAGACCTACATGGCATCTCTGGAGAAAATGTATGTTCTCTTTTATCTGGAAAGGAGGAAGAAAAGAAAAGAAAGTTCCTTACCAACCACTTAAGTTGTAACTCAGAGCCACCCAAATCATACAAATATCCATGGTGACTGCAAGGTCATTGAATAGGGAGCCATGGGCTCTGTGTGTTCTACCACTTCTGGTCTTCTAGCCTCCATGCTTAAATCTACATCTAGCACTCTCTCTCTCTCTCTCTCTCTCTCTCCCTCCCTCCCTTACTCCCTCTCCCTCTCTCTACCCTCTTCCTCCTTCCCTTTCCTCTTCCGGTTCTTCCCCCACCCCCGCCCCTCTTCCCCTCCCCCTTCCCTTCTTACACCCCCACTCCCACCCCCAACAAAAGGCTTTGCACTGGCTCTGCTGAAATTCCTTTCTTCCACAAAGTCCCAGGTGATAAAGAACCACCTCAGGCTGCAGGTAGCAGTGCCAGCCAGGCCAGTGCCCCCTTTGAGGCAGCTGAAACTCTGTAAGAAAACCACCTAAGGTTTGGGTTGAGCCACCCATAGCAACAGGTTTAATATAAATCCTGCCTGAGACGTCCCCTTCTTTAGGAGTCCTGTCAGGTTAATGCCAACAGATACATCCATTTGCTCAATCGACAATTATTTGTTTATATTTAAATGTGTGACAATTATTGGCTTGACACGGCCAGGTCTGATGCTCAGACTGGGTTGAAATGGTTGGTAAGGCTGTCCTATAAGAGTACAGATGTTGTGGGAAGGTCCGTCTTTTCTCCCTTTTGCCCCTTGGGCATCTAGAGATGGAGGGAGCAGCATGCCTCTGGTTCTGGATCTCTCCTGGTGAAATTAGAGGTGGTCCACAGCTGCTTAGCTCTAGAGATCTGTCGCCATAGCAACAGGGGTAAAGATAACACTGTTGGCTGGGGCTCCAAGGCTTATAGGGACTTTTGAGTCCTGCAGATCTGCATTCGTGGCTTTTTGGACCCATGAACACATCCGAATGGGAGCTTTTAAAATATTTTTTTAATTTCTATTTTATATGTATGAGTGGCACATGTATATATATATAGCACCTTCATGCCTGGTGCCCTTTGGAGACCAGAGGAGAGTGTCAGATCTCTTGGAACCAGAGTCACAGTCAGCTGAGAGATGTCATGTGGGTGCTGGGAACTGAACCAGTGTCCTCTTCAAGTCAGGTCTCCAGCCTCCTGAATGGGAATGTTGAAGCCACAGGGCCCAGCTTGGTCCCCATCCTCTCCCTCCCTGTACAGATGCCCTGCAGAGAAGACAATGGAGCCCAGAAGGAAGTAGGGAGCTGGTCAAGGACACACAAACCAGCCAGAGGTGAGAGCAAACTGCAGCCACCCATCAACTACTTCTGGGACACGGAGTGGGCCTGGTCCAGGTGGGCGGTACCGGAGGAGGAGGCTGTGGTGCTCTGAGTCGGGAAGTAGAGGATGATGAACCAGAAGAAGATGAAGAGCCCTGTGGTGAAGAGAGGGGTTCAGTGAGCCTGGACCAGGGAGGGACACAGAAGGGACTCCACTATAAATGTTCAAGCACTTAATGAAAAAAGTTAGGCAAAAATTAAACCTGTTTTTGAAAGAGAGTCCAATAAAAACCTTAGGGACCACAAACATTGGCCTTGAAATAAATTGCACAGGTATCTATCACCAAGAAGGAAGAAGAAAACAAAAGTATTCTCTGGTGAATAAAACCACTGTCTCCCCACCCCATCCTTCTATAAAGGATTATCAGAGGATGCATGTCAGCACAAGGAAAAGGGAGGTTTAGTAGAGTATAGAAAACTAGAGTATAGAATTGACTGAGAAACACAAGCTTTGTGTTTAAAGGGAATTTATAACGAAAACACTACACAATGATAACAATGTCAAGAACTTAAAAGGCACCAAGGGCTCTGCTGCGCATGGGAGGATGATAAGAAAACAGAACAACATAGACTCGTCCGAGTGAGACATGCAGGCTTCAATATGAAGGTAGCCCATGCAAGAAGAATGACGTCACCTCTAAGTTCAAGACATCTCTCTTCCCAATGCTAAACCTCTGGGATTTTTCCAAATGTGCTCATGATTATTTTTCTGGGAACCACCTTAGATGACTCTAAAGCAAATTTGTGTGTGTGTGTGTGTGTGTGTGTGTGTGTTGTTTTTTAAGATTTAATTTTTTTATGTATGAATGTGCATCTGGTAGCTGCGAAAGCCAGAAGAGGGCGTTGGAGCCTATTGCTTGTTTGAGTTTTAAAATTAACATAGAAAGTAGTAATTTTACTGTAGCATTTTCTTTGCTTAAAGAAAATTGTCTTTATTTTGGGCATGAGTTTCTTGTCTTCATGTAAGTACACTGCATGGGTGCCTTGTGCCAGGGGGAGCCAGGGGGAGCCAGGGGGAGCCAGGGGGAGCCAGGGGGAGCCAGGGGGAGCCAGGGGGAGCCAGGGGGAGCCAGGGGGAGCCAGAGGTGGGTGCTGGGTCCCCTGGAACTGGAGTTACAGATGATTGTAAGCTGCCATGTGAGTGCTAGGAACCAAATCTGGCTTCCCTGCAAGAGAAGCAGGTGCTCTCAAGCACCGAGCCATCTCTCTAGGGACTCCCTGTGGCATTTGTTTTGGTTGTCCCCAGCCCACTCCCACCCCACCTCACTCCCACCCCCACCTGTCTCCCAGCTGTACCCTTCCCCTTCCAGTAGTCCCTGATCCACTTCCTCTGTAGTCCATTGCCTTCTCCCCACCGTATGGTCCCTTCCTAGTGTAATGACCTTTGACTACACCCCACATAATACGTGTATAAACCTTAAAGCTAGGTACTTCACGTGAGAACATCTGTGGTGTTTGATTTCTACCTCGATAGATATACAGCGTCTTTAACAGAGTGGAGGCTGCTTTGCTAAGAACATGGCTCTTCACCTGGGCCAGCAGATGCCAATGTGTAACTAGAAACAGGGTTAAAGTTTGGCATGTCTCCCCTTTGCTACCTCAAACTGGGTCAGACTGGCTTCAACTCTGCACATAGACATGCTATTTAAGGAGTGTTTGTCTAAAAATGGTGACCCTACCCTGAAGGCTGATGTAAAGAAGATTATTAACCAGCAGCTTTTCCAGGCTCTGGTTCCAGAGCACAAGAGTGGTGCTCACGGTCTCCAGTGACACACTACATGGGAAGACCTAACACCCCCACCCTGCCTTTCTGACCTGTCCTTTTCTCTGGGTCTTCCTCTCCTGTGGCCACCTTGTGGGTCTAAGAAATGAGCAGCTTTTGACAAAGATTGAGACGCTACGCCAAAGCGGGAGCCACTTTCTTACTGTAGACAGATCCCTGTATAATTGTTTTAAGATAATGACTGACAGGGTCCCATGCTACTTTCCCTGGCTTTTGTGTCCGCCCTGTATAACCCTGAGACTGGCATCACCCTGAAGTCAGTGCAGAGAATGTTGTTCCTCCTGTTCCTCCAGGATAGCCATGGAGATATACCTGTTTTCTATGTCACTACTGGTTTTACCACTCAGTTGACTGGGGCAAGTGGCTCTGTGTGTTCTCCTGGGGACCTCTGGAGCCGGCCTCTGACCTAGGACTTTAAAACTATGCCCTGTGTAGTGAAGACCAGACCACACGTGGGTCCCATTCATCGTGAAACATGGCATGAGGAAGGGACAGGGACCGGCCCTGACTTAGATAAATGAGGAACACAAGGACTGAATGTCTGGCTGACTGGCTGGGCAATGTTTAACAGTGACTGTCACCTTGATAGGACTTAGAATCACCTATGAGACACATTTCTGATCCCCAGACTAAGTAACTGTAAGGGGGTTTCTAGATTAGCTAATCCAAGTGTAAAGGGCCATCCTAAAAGTTGAGGACATGGGCTGGTGAGATGGTTCAGTGGGTAAGAGCACCTGACTGCTCTTCCGAAGGTCTGGAGTTCAAATCCCAGCAACCACATGGTGGCTCATAACCATCTGTAACAAGATCTGGCGCCCTCTTCTGGAATGTCTGAAGACAGCTACAGTGTACTTACATATAATAAATAAATAAATCTTAAAAAAAAAAAAGTTGAGGGTACCATTCCAAGGACCTGGGAGAAATATGAAAGAAGTTTGGGGACAGGGTTCAGTACCTAAAGGCACTTAGCCAAAAACCTGACAACATTCCTGGGACCCTCACGGTGGAAGGAAATAAATAAATAAAAATTTAAAACATAAATTTGCCAGGCAGTGGTGGCGCACACCTTTAATCCCAGCACTTGGGAGGCAGAGGCAGGCAGATTTCTGAGTTCGAGGCCAGCCTGGTCTACAAAGTGAGTTCCNNTTGAAAAAAAAAAAAACACAAAAAAACCCATAAATTTTAAAACTAAAAAGAAAAAGTGGATCACCAGCATCCATCCATCCATCCATCCATCCATCCATCTGTCTGTCTGTCTGTCTCCTGAAGCATATATGGTGTGACCAGCTGTGTCATGCCTTTCCTGTCACTGTATACTCTGCATTCTTGAAATGGGAGCCAAGACAAGATCTTTATTTATTAAGTCGCTTTTGTTGTGTATGGTGGTTTGAATAGATTTGGGCCCTATAGACTCATGTGTGAAGGTTTGATGCTATTAAGAGGTGTGGCCTTGTTGGAGTAGGTGTGGCCTTGCTGGAGGAAATGGGTCACAGTGGGGTGGGTTTTGAGCTCTCCTAGTACGCTAGCCCCACCCAGTGTGGAACAGTCTTCCTCTGGCTGCCTTTGGATCAAGGAGTAGAACTCTCAGCTCCTCCAGCACCGCGTCTGCCTACACGCTACCATACTTCCCCGCCATGATGATAATGGACTGAATCTCTGAAACTGTAAGCCAGCCCCAAGTAAATGCTGCCCTTTAGAATTGAGTTTCCTTGGTCATGTCCTCTCTTCACAGCAGTGAAACCCTAAGACAATGGGTATTTTGTTGCAGAAAACAAAACAAAACAAATACTTCAAAAGCTTCTTAAGGATCCTATGTTGTGTCACAACAAATCTCACGACCCTGCCTTCCTAGTTAGAACTAGATAGAACTGGTCATCTGACTCAGAGCACAGAGCCAGCGGCCATGTTAGGCAGCCAGAAAAGAACAAGTTGTCACAGAAGCTAGACAGGAGACAATACTCAGCTCCAAAACAATAGATGGGGACATTTGTTTTGATTTATGTGGCTTTTTCTGATCCTAGCCCCAAGACAACAGCCACCCTTGCTGCCCTGGATCCCATAAGAATCTCGGGTCTCTAAAATTAGCGTTTGACTTGAGCTAGCATCTATGGAATCCTGTGATCTGTAGCGCACCCTCCCCAATTCCCAGTGCCCCTTGGTGCCAGTGAGGCAGCCTGTGGCCTCCCCAGAGCCTCACCTTGCAGAGAGTTTAAGAGGGTGAAGACATAGACGGTAGACAAGCCGAGGGGGGTGAGAACAGCCAGCCCCCAGGTCATGCCCACCAGACTGGAGAGGCCCAGCACAGTGAGGACCGACTTCCAGGTCGGCCCTTGTCCTTTGCCCGCTGTGACGCTGGGCAGAGTGAAGATCTTCCAGGCCACCAAAGCCAGCACCACTGCACCGAAGAGGAAGGTGACAAGGAAGTAGCCGTGGACAGTAGCATAAAGGGCAGGCTCTTTCTGGAACCAGCACCTGTAGGGGGTGGATAGCCGCTGGGGCTGGGGAGGAAACCCCTGACCATTGAGCCCCAGGACACTTCCACAGATGATCTGTAGTGACCAAGAAGATGCCCCCATTGCCGTTGGCTCTCCTGGGCCTCCTCCTTTATTTCCTTTCTGACTCCAGACTTCCATTTACCTGCTGTACCTCAAGCCAACTGGATCTGGCTATCTTCCCAGCCTTGACATTGCTGGCCTCTCCCTACGACCTCTTCCTCTCCCTCCCTCCCTCCCTCCCTCCCTCCTTCCCTCCAGTGAAACCAAAGGCCCCCATACCCTCTGCTCCCCCCAGCCCCACTCACAGCTCCAGCGACGTGCGGTTCTCCTGGTCCTGGATGGTGTAAACACCATAACTGTTGCTACTTCCAGCACCAATAACTACAAGAACAGGCAGGCCTGTGGACAAGGGAGGGGGCAAGTTGGCATTGCCAGTGTCCCCTTGATGGAGATTGCCTCCTGTCCCTTCAGCTCTCCGTCGCTCGAGCTTTGGGCTTCCCTAGGCTCTTTCCTGTCAAACCCTCCAGCCTCCCTCTACTCCTCCAGCCTGTGCCTACCCCAGCCCAGCAGGCTCAGCTTCAGGAAATAGTGTCCAAAGTAGGTATTGAAGACCCTGATGACCAGCAGGTAGAGGTGGAAGGCCTCCAGGCCCATCCAGGTGAAGACACAGAGCAGGAAGTAGTGGAAAATGGCGGCTCGGACCCAGCAGGAGGCCGGGGGCCCTTGAGAGCTGCTCCCCACATTGATCAGGAAAGTAAGATTCAGGAGAAACAGGCTGATGCTCAAAGCCATGTGGATCTTAGGGGCATCTTCAGACTTGAACCTCTGCAGAGAGAACCTAGAGAGAGTGGCTAATGAGCAGGCCTGAGGAGCCACAGCCTATACGGGGTACCCAGGCTCGTCCATCTTCTTGCCTCAGTTTCGGGCCACCGTCAGCTGCTATCACGCTCATGATCACTCCTGCCTGACCATTCGGTTTCCACCTTTGCTGGGAGTCAGTGTGCAAACTCTCAGGTTCTAATCCACAAGCCCCTGCCACCCTCACCGTTTGACAGATTCCTTAGCTAAATTGTGTAACTGGGGAATTGACACTGAGGATGAAGACTGTGTACTACCAGTACTTGGCGGGGTGGGAGTGAGGAGGTGTGACATGGGTGTCGCTCACAGGGGCTGAAGCCCAGGGCACAAAGGCACTGGGGAGGGACACTAGGGAACCCCGCACTGGAAAATGGAAAGCCCAAAGAACGTTCCAGGTGGGTTCCGGCAAGCCTGGGCTCTAGGGGATAATGATAGGCAGGGCTGAGCAGAGGCTGATCCCACAGGCCCTTTCAAGTCAGCCGGTCTGAGGGTTTCTTGGCCAGACCCTGGCTCAGGACAGCCAAGTGACAGCACTATCTGTTCCTGTGTCTGTCCTGTGCCTGTTCCTTGTTGGAGAAGCTCCTGTATCCTGGAAGGGACATCCTTCTCCACACTTAGCCACAGTAACTGTGGAAATGGTGACTTGTCCCCTGTCACTTAAATCCATGAGTAGATAAATGGCTTGGCCAGTCTGTGTGTTCTATCCTGTAACCATAGTGGCCCAGTCAGTCGTTGGCTTGTGATCAAAGTCAGACCCTAAGACAACTGAGTATTCATAAGCTAAACGTGCACACACATAGAACACCCAGCATCTCAGGAGTGTGAACCTTAGAGTCCTGTGCCCACAGGGATCACATCCTTGGCTAATAGTCAGCTATCTGTTGCAACTAGGACTACTCTGAACACTGGGTCATGTAGTTTTATTTAGATAGGACCTTGCAAACCATATCCCCACTCCTGCATAGATGTAGGCACATACATACACATGTTCATGCACACACACACACACATACACATATACATGTGTACGCCCATACATGCACATGTGCACACACACACTATACACATGCACGCACACACTATACACACATGTGTACATTAGCATGTACATGCACACACTACATATACATGTATACACACATACATGCACACACCACACACACATAGATATGTATGCACATGTGCACATATACACTACATGCATATACATGTGCATATATACATGTGCATATGCATGCACACATACTATGTACATGCACACATATACACATACATGCACATGCACACATATACATATATGCACACATATACACATATATGCACACATATACACATACATGCACATGCATACACACATATACATGTGTATGCCCATGTGTGCACATGTATACACACTATACACATATGTACACACATATACATATGCACATACATATACATGTGTGTGCACACACCTACGACATACACACACATGATATCCTAAGCAATGGAGCAGAAGGGGTCTTGAGACTACTTAGCTATTCTCTTCCACTGCCAACTTCCTGGCTTTGATGATACGCTATAGTTACATACGACATGACACTTGGGGAAGTTCCAGGAAGGAACCACAGACTGTGCTATTTTTGCAATTTTCAGTTAGTCTATAATTATTTCGAAATGTTTGTTCTCAAAGCCTTCAACTCTGGGGCTTCAAATTCACTTTTGCTTGAATATCTAAGGAGCTGGGACCTGAGCCGGAAGTTCTCCAGGCACCAGGGTGAAATTAGCATTCTGAGAGAGCAAGCTGTGTAAGGAGAGACCAATCCCGGGGCAAGCTGTGAAAGGAGGGACCAATCCCTGAGGCTTCAGCTGGAGTCTTTAGTTCTTTCACTGCCTGAAGGCCACATGCACAAAGTTTCCTAATGCCACAAATCACTCATGCCCTGCGCTGACCCATCTGAGTTGAATTTCTGCCTCTTTCAACCTCAACCCTATGTCCTACCTTCTCAGTGAGCTGACAAAAGACCAGAGAAGACGATGAGAGGCTACAGAACAAAGACGCCTTATCCCTATCCTGTACCTCCCTGAGGGCAGGAGGAGAACAGGGTGTCTCCACTCACCTGAAGGCAACATAGAGCACCATGGTGAAGGCCAGGAAGATCATGGAGACAGCACTGCCTGCCTGGGAGATTCGAGTGAGAGTCTGTGCTGTGACCAGGTCCAAGATCGGCCTCTGTAGATGACCCCAAGTTCTGATCACATCACTGAGAGGCCAGGCCCACACATCTCCCAAACCCCAGCCTGCCCAGGCAGCTTCTCCCAGGGACAGAGACTGGACCACTGCGATCAGCATGGATGGGCTGTTACCAGCAGCAAGGCGAAGAAGGTCAAGTGGTCGCAACGGCAGACAGTTCTCCCATCCCCGGGCTCCGTGGAGCAGCCGTGGGAATCCCAGTCTCCTGTGGACCACAGCAAAGTAAGAGCAGAAGAGAGGGGAGGGAGAGCCTGCCTCTGTCCTCACCTTCTGCCCTGTGGAAGCCTGTAGTTTGCTCCTTTCTCTTTCTAGACACGTCTTCCAAACCTACCTTTAGCCATATCCCAGAATACACAGGTGAGGATCACGTTCTGAAACCAGAGAGCGGGAGTCAGAAAAGGAGGGAGGCAGGAAAGAGGGAGAGAAGAGAAGACAGGGCACTACCAGGGGTCTGCATGTGCCCTAAAAGGCTCCCTGTAGCTTACACGGGGAGATCGACTACATCGGTTGATGCTCCCTGGACCACTGTGCACGCAGGGCACACAACATATATGGCACAAGAGGACTTGCCTGTGCGTGCATGCCTGCCTTCAGGATCATTGCCTGGCAGGGGTGGAAAGTATGTATGCAGATGGGTTCCCCATGAACATGGGGGTGAGAGGGTATAGGGGGCATGTGTGTTCACGTGTGCAGAGCAGACAGATGTCTTTGGGCATTAACTGCCTGAGCCTGATGGTTTCTTCTGCATGCACATAGAAGGGTAAAAGGCACAGGTTCCCATGTGTGGCTTCTCAGAGCTCATGCGTTGTGTGCTCCACAGTAACTGCCAGGCCCCAGGCAGAAGACTCACAGGTGGCTGACGCCGGTGGGAGAAGGTGATCTCTACAGGTTCTGACAGCCCGGTGGTGTGCATCTGGCCCACGCTCAAGCCCACCATGCGGTTGTTCAACACGCTGCTGCCCTTGTCCTCAAGGAGCTTGGGGCCCTGAGAGGAGATTGGCAGGAGTCTAGCTATGGGATGGGCTGACCTTACCTGCCTTATCAAGGGGTCTTGACAACTCTAGGACACGCCCTTGCCTGGGACATCAGGGGTCAGAGACCCAGGGGCCACAGGCACCCTTCTTCCTGCCGCTTTCTATAACACACTTGGGTGGGGCTAGGCAGGTTCTATACTACCTTACTGAAAAGCCACCTTTGAACTGGAAGAGCTTGAGGCTAAGATCAGCCAGGAAATGAGGTCAATGCCAGTGAATGCCTCCAGGTCTGGGGACAAGTGCTTCTAGATCCAAGGGTACATATATGTAAGCTTACATGGATGGACGCATGCTTCAGGAGCACACATCTGGCAGGCACTGGTGAGGGATACTCATGTTTACTCATGTAAGCACAGTCACATCTGGGCACACCTGATTAAATGCACTCAAGAATATAGAAGTGTGTGTGTGTGTGTGTGTGTGTGTGTGTGCATGTGCAAGAACACACAATCATGCATGAGCACACCTGGACATCATACAGAGTCAGCAGGTGCTGTTGTCAGAGTATTGGAATAGTCTTCAGGTCACAGACTATAGAAACAGTTCTTGGATAACCTGGCTGCCTTAGGGACAATCTCAGGGACCCTGTGCATTTAACACTGCAGCTTCCTGGGCTCCCAGCAGGCCTCTTACCTTAAAGACATTCCCTGCACCGATGTTTAGAACAGTTATGGCCAACCGGACTGCAGACCCGTTGCCAGGCAGGGCTCCAAACAGGCTCTTGGGAAGTCGAACTTTATCAGCAGGCTGGTCCTCACCCTGCATCACCTGCTTCGGGATCTGTAAGCATGGATCCAACAGCTCCCAACTCCCCCTTAGGATTCCAGCCCCAAGTCAGATGCTACTACCACTCCAGTTGGGAGGGAAACCGTAGCAGGCCAAGTGGAGGGGCAGCATCTGAGGACATTTTAGCTCAGGGGTAGGGCACAGAGCACCTGGCTCAGTCCAGCCTCTGCTCCTTATGGGCTGGTCCCTTAGACAAGCATTAACAGTGGAGCCCCAGTTTCCCCATCACAGGGATCAGCGGAGCATGTCTATATTGGTAAAGACACACTCTGCTTTTAAGTGTGTGTGTGTGTGTGTGTGTGTGTGTGTGTGTGCACATGTGTGCATGTGTGCATAATGAAGGATGTCCTGGAAAGAAGTGAGAGGAGAGTGGTGTGGGGGACTTGTGCTTACCTTGGCTGTGAAGCCCCTTCTGCCCAATATTGAAGCGATTTAGAAGCCAAGCATAGTTAGAACGTTAGAACAAACCACTGCAGACATCGCCAGGCATTCTTTGTCTAGTCTCTGACCTCCTGGGCACCCTAGAGCTTCAGCCTGCAAACACTAGCTCCCTGCTTCAGAAGGAACCATGCTCATGGGACCAGGGGACCAGGGGTTGGGGCTGAAGCCCCAGTTTTCACCTTCCAGGTCGAGATCTTGTCAAAAAGGATGCCTGGGTGATGTCTTGGCCCAGTGAGGTTCCTACCCAGAGGGCACCGCATCGCAAGAGGCTGATGAGCGACTCAGTCAGCTCCCTGGACCTCTACCCTCCACTTCCTCTCTGCAGGGATGCTGGGGACTTAAGCCCTCGCTCGACCAAGAATGTCTTGGTTTTAACTCAGATGTTCTTTCCAATATGTGTTTTATTTTGCTGTTGTTTACATTTCTCTGTTTTGTTTTGAGAAAGAAGCTGTGCCGGCCTAGAGCTCAGGAGCAAACCTCCTGCCTCTGCCTCCGGAATGTCGGGAGGATAAGGATGCCTCGTTCTGCTTGGCTTCTGATACTCCTGAAAGTGGGTAATACTCTCATCATTTACACACGAGAAAACCAAGGATCAGAAAAGTAGATGCGCCCACAAAGGCAATGGCTGGTAAGGGCAGAGATGGGGTTTAAATCTGAGCCAGCGTATATGTAGACTCCTCCCATTCCATCTCTCTGAGGCCAAGCGCGCCCTTACTCTGACTTCAGATGTGTGCTCTGGCAGAGAGGTTAATGGACACTTTAAGCTTGGAGGAAACCAGAGATTCATCTCCAGGTGAGCACCCGAGGGCTCTAGGAGAGAGGAGACTTCCAGAGGACATCAAGGGCAGTGGTAGGAGGACTAGTTCATGGATCTTCCAGCATCCTGGCTAACCCACCACCAGATTCCACTCATCCAGTTAATCCACTGATACCTATGCCGAATAGGACTTAGGAGGGATAAGCTTTGATGGGCACCAGCAGAGGTCTGAGCCAGCCAATAAGAAGCTCTTCACCTGGGAGGGCACCAGAGAGTACAGCAGGTCTTCTGAGACGTCCGTGCTGATGTTCTGGATCAATGCCTTAACAAAAGGCATGTCCACAGTCTCCATGGAATTCTCCAGCAGGTGGGACTCATAGTTCAGCCAGTATCTGCAAGGGGCAAGGGATTGGGGGAGGAGGAGTTTGCAGACTGAGCCACCCACTCAGCAGGCTCTGAGGTGATAGCTAATCCTGAGTACCAGAGACCCTGGGCTCTTAAGGTAAAGAAGAGAGACTTGGGAACTGACCCTGAAGGACGACTGGATGAAGATTGGGTATCTGTAGTGGCTTGAATAGGTCTGGCTCCCCATAGACTCATGTGTTTGAATCTGCTTGGCCCAGGAAGTGGCACTATAAGGTGGTGTGGCCTTGAGGGAGGAAGTGTGTCACTGTAGGTGTGGGTTTTTAGACCCTCCTAGCTGCCTGGAAGAGAGTCTCCTGGTTGCTTTCAGAACAAGATGTAGAACTCTCAGCTCTTCCACTTTGTCGGCCTGGATGCTGCCATGCTTCCTGCCTTGATGATAATGGACTGAACCTCTGAACCTGTAAGCCAGCCCCAGTTAAATGTTGTCCTTTATAAGAGTTGCTTTGGTCATGGTGCCTCTTCACAGCAGTGGAAACCCTAACTAAGTCAGTATCTTAATATTTGTCTCTAAACTGTTCTGTGTGTTTTGAGTGTTTTGTGGTGTCTATGTACGTGCACCGTTCGCATGCCTGGTGTCCTTGGAGTTCAGAAAAGGGCATCAGATCTCCTGGCATTGGCATTAGGGATGATTGTGAACCACCAAATGAGTGCTGTGAACCAAACCTGGGTCTGCACAAGATCGATCAGTGCTCATAAGTGCTGAGGCGTCTCTCCAGCCCACGCTTATCTTTTAGAATAGTAGCATGCCAGATATAATCCACACATTAACCATTGTAGCATGCAGTATTCAGTGGTATGGAGCACATCCACAAGGCTCTGAAACTATCACTACCTTTTTACTTTAGAACAGCCCCATTGTATTGCAAGGAAACCCCATGCTCACTACAAAGCTACCCTGTCCCCTTCTCCAGCCCCCAGAAACCACTAAACTAATTTGCTTTATCTTCCATAAATACCCCCTCTTCTTCTTTGGACAAGGTCTTATGTACCCTAGGCTGGACTTGTACTCACTATGCAGCCAAGGATAACCTGCTCCTCCTCCTCCTCCTCTTCCTTCTCCTCCTCCTCCTCCTCCTCTTCTTCCTCTTCCTCCAAAGTGCAGGATTACAGGCATGTGCTAACCACACTAGTTTCTCAGTGCTGGGCCTTGTGCTTGACAGATAAGCGCCTACCAACCTAGCCACATCCAGACCAATCTTCACTTGTTTTGCATTTATGGTATATTGAAGCACATACCATGTGGCCCTCTGAGTCCAGTTTCTTACACTTAGTCTGTTGTTTCCACTCATCATTTCTGAAACCTGCATTGTGGTCTCAGTCTTTCCGGATGAAATGCACCCATCTGCAGATGGGCTTATAGATCTGTTCACCTATATAGATCTGTCCAATGGTGGGCATATGTGTACATTGCCCCACTGGTGAGCACACATGGCTCTTCATCGTTGACGGACATATGGCTCTTTGCATCCAAAATCTGATGGACATACCGCTCTACACATCCATTCATGAATGGGCATTTGACTATTTCCCATTGTGCTAGACAGTTTTTTTTTTTTTGTCAATTTAGAGTCACCGGGGAAGAGGCATTGAACGATTGACTCCATTATCTTGTCCTGTGGGCATGTCTGTGCGGCATTTTCTTGATTAATGATTGAGGCAGACCCAATCCGCTATGGGCAGCTGATTCTGGGCTATATAAGAAAGCAAGCTGAATGGATCACGGGGAACAAATCAGTAAGCAGTGTCCTTTAAAAACTTCTGCTTCTGTCCCTGCCTCCAGGTTTCTGCTTGAGTTCTGGCTCCGATTTCCCTCAGTGTGAGGGACTGTGATGTGGTCGTGGAAGCCAAATGTAATGGTTTGAATATGCTTGGCCCAGGGAGTGGCACTATTTGGAGGTGTGGTCTTGTTGGGGTAGGCGTGTCACTGTGGACATGGGCTTTAAGACCCTCATCCATCATTTGAGACCATCATTTGGGCTGTGGTGTTTATCAGAACAACAGAAACCCACCTTTCAGCTACTATGCGAACCCATGTGTGAGCCTTCAAGGAAGACTCAGTTTAAATTCCCTTGTCACACACCCATGAGTAGAATTGTTAGGTCATACGATAATTCTCCAGATAGCCTCTCTATCAGCTGCTGAATGGTGTTCTACAGCAGCTGCACTATCACACCCATACCTGCAGTGTATGAATGTTCCACCAGCTCCGTAGCCTTACCAACGTAAGGGGTTTGTTTTGCATTTTTTTAAAAAGAAATCTTTATTAATTATATGTAAGTACACTGTAACTGTCTTCAGACACCCCAGAAGAGGGCATCAGTTTTCATTATGGATGGCTGTGAGCCATCATGTGGTTGCTGGGATTTGAACTCAGGACCTTCGGAAAAGCAGTCAGTGCTATTAACCGCTGAGCCATCTCTCTAGCCCTGTTTTGCATTTTTTTTTACTGTTCTGTTTTGTTTTTTTGTTTTTTGAGACAGGGTTTCTCTGTATAGCCTTGGCTGTCCTGGAACTCACTTTGTAGACCAGGCTGGCCTCGAACTTAGAAATCTGCCTGCCTCTGCCTCCCAAGTGCTGGGATTAAAGGCGTGCATCACACACCACCACCCGGCTTACTATTTTTTGCTTTTTTTGAGACAGGGTTTCTCTGCATAGCCCTGGCTGTCCTGGAACTCACTGTAGACCAGGCTGGCCTCGAACTCAGAGATCTGCCTGCCTCTGCCCCCTGAATGCTGGGATTAAAGGTGTGTGCTACCATGCCCTGCTTTGTATTATTGTTTTTAACTGTACCTTATGGATACAAAGAGGTGACTTCTGGTGGCTTTGGCTTACATCTCTTCACTGACCAGTGACACTGAACATCCTCTCACGAACTTTTGGCTTTGTACATTTTATTTGTATAAATCTCTTTGAACACATTTATTGAGTACTAATTAGATAGTAGAAATTCAGTGTTTGAAAGCTGAGCCACAACAAAAAGAAAGAGCAAGAAAGGGCGTGGGGAAGAAAACTGGGCCATAGACTAGGAAGATGCCTCTGTGGACAAAGGCACGTGTCGAGCAAGCCTGATGATCTGAGTTTGATTCCCAGAACCCACATAAAGGTGGGAAGGGAGAACTGACTGCATAAAGTTGTCCTCTGACCCTCACAAGTGTGCAGTGACATGCATGGCTCTGCCCACATCATAAACACAATAATAAACACTTTTTTTTTTTTTTTTTTACTTTTTTGTTTTGTTTTCGAGACAGGGTTTCTCTATGTAGCCCTGGCTGTCCTGGAACTCACTTTGTAGACCAGGCTGGCCTCCAACTCAGAAATCTGCCTGCCTCAGCCTCCCAAATGCTGGGATTAAAGGCATGAGTCACCACTGCCCGGCCATTTTTTACTTTTTTAAAGATAGGTCTTGTTATGTAGCCTTGGCTAGACTGGAACTCACTATGTAGACGTGACAAGAACAACCTAAACCCACATCATAAGCACAATAATAAAATTTTTATTTTTTAAAAGATAGGTTTTGTTATGTAGCCTTGGCTGGACTGGAACCCACTATGTATACCAGGCTAGCCTTAAATTCATAAAGATACACTTGCCTTTGCCTCCCAAGTTCTGGAATTAAAGGCATGTGCCACTGTGTTTGGCATAAATAAATGAGTGTTTATTTGTTTGTTTTAAGAAAGAATCCTAAGCCATGTGGGAACTGACCGTTAGGGAGCAAATCGTATTAGGAAAAAACAGAAAATATGGGCTTCTTCTACAGGAGGGCACTTGGAGCCACTCTCCGTGGTGCTGAAATTTAGAATGGTCCTCGTGCTTGGGTTCCTCCCTAGCCCCGGGCCCTAATTGCTGCTTTCTTAGTACTGGGATCAGAGCCCTCCCTGTATGGCTGCCCCTTACTTAAAATCATTTAAATTACCTTCATTTATTTGTTTATTGCATTGCATGCCATACTTTGCATCTGGGGTCAGAGGACAACTGCAGAGAATGGTTCTGACACTCTTCTGTGTGGTGTCTAGGAATTGAAGTTAGGTTGTCAAACTTGGAAAGCCTTTGCCTGCCGAGCCATTCCTCCAGCATCCCCCCCCCCCGCCCCTACCCCTGACCTGTTTTTTTTATATGGTTCTGGAGCTCACAAGTCCTCATGTTTGTGCGCTATGTACTTCACTGATTAGGCCCTTCCCCTGCCCTTTGCTATTCACTTTTTCTAGAAACTCTGATCAGGTGATGGCTGAGACAGTGGTAGGGACAAGGGGCTAGAGGGAACTACCCAGACTGAGTCATGAAAAGGAGCAGCTATGGAAACAAAAGGGAGTTAGTTCTCTCTCTCTCTCTCTCTCTCTCTCTCTCTCTCTCTCTCTCTCTCTCTCTGTAATACAGGATCTTAGACATGCTACAGCCCAGTTTTGCCTCTGTTTTTATTTTTATTTTTATTTATTTTTATTTTTTTTAAAGATTTATTTATTTATGTAAGTACACTGTAGCTGTCTTCAGACACTCCAGAAGAGGGCGTCAGATCTTGTTATGGATGGTTATGAGCCACCATGTGGTTGCTGGGATTTGAACTCTGGACCTTCGGAAGAGCACTCGGGTGCTCTTACCCACTGAGCCATCTCACCAGCCTGCCTCTGTTTTTAAATAGCCATAGTTATCAAGGAGAGAAGGCTCTATAGAGAAAACAGGAAATGAATTGCAGGATAGAAAAGTAAACCATATAAGTATATTCAGGTCGTATGCGAGACAGCATAAGAAGATGCCGACCAGAAAGAGGGGTGAGGCTGTCAGAATTCGTTGAGCCACACAGATTATCCTGCTTTGACTGTCAGGGAATGGCTGGCTTTTATTGGTACCGAATAAAATAGGACATTTTAGAAGCCTTAAGGTTTCGTTGCCACAGAAAGTGGCGAGCCACAAAAAAAGGTGACTGAATATTTGCTTATATGTGTTCCTACCTTGTGATCTTTCTCACCTTTGCAAACCATGGTCCTAAGGAAGAGTCCCCAGTATGGCGCTCAGATAGAGTAAGTTCTTAGTATTGTCTGTTGCTTAGGTGTCTCTGCTTTCTCTTCTGTGAGACAGGCCCAGGCTGGCCTCAAGCTCCAGCCCTCCTTTTCCATCTCCTGAGGCTGGGATTACAGACCCACCCCCACACAGGAGCTGCCAATCATCCCGAGCGTGAGTGCGGTGCTCCCATTCAGAAGCATCCGCACAGCCACTCCTCCAGTCTCTGTATGGATTCAATCCGGACATCTGCCTCATGCCAAGCTCCTGATGACCACTCTCCAAGAGGACAGATTAAAAACAAGTCACTTGACTGACCCCTGACCCCTACACCCTATAGGAACCATGTAGGTACATTGAGGTGACCCCCATCTGTCTGAAAGTGGCCTCCTGAAAGTTCTGACAAAGAAACCAGAATAAGGAGGAGGAAGAGAAGGAAGGAGGGAGGGAAGGAGGAAGAGAGGGGGAGGAGGAGGAGGAAGAGGAGGCGGAGGAGGAGGAGGGAGAAGAGGAAGAGGAGGAGGAGGAGGAGAAAGAGAAAACAACAACTAGGGCACAGGCATGTTGATAAGGGGGAAATTATATGTTACCTGAAAACAAGAAAAGTTAAAAAAAAAATAAAATAAATAAAGCACTGGGGTATAGAACAGTGACCACAGGGCACTGTTGTTATCATGTGCTTTCCCTAAGAGACACCATTTAAAAGAAAAACTATTTGTTTTGGCTCATGGCTTCAGAGGGCTCAGCCCACGGTTCAGTCAGTGACTTTCCTGTTTCTCTGCCGTGGTAAGGCAGAAAGTCATGGCGATATACGGAAGAGGCTGCTCCCCTCATTGCTGCTGGGGAACAGAGAGCTAAACAGGAAGTAGACAGGGCCAAGCGGTACCTTTTCAAAGAACGTCTCCATGTAGGCCACCTTCCCAGTTCCACTCTCCTGTCCCCAGCAGTTTATGCAGGGTTTGGATCCATGAATATGTTGAACCATTGATAAGGTCAGAAGTATGCTCTGTGATTTCCTAGTTGCTCAATAGAATCACATTGACTGTCAAGAGTCGCCATCAAGGGCTGCTGGAGAGATGGCTCAGTGATTAAAAGCATTTGTTGCTCTTGCAAAAGACACATATATGGTGGTTCACAACCATTCATAACTGCAGCACCAATGGATCTTGTGCCCTCTTCTGGCCTCCACAGGTATTGCATTTGTATGGTACACATACACATGTAAGCAAAACACACAAAATTAAAATATATAAAAATCTAGAAAAATATCTAAAAATAAATAAAAATAAAAACCATGGGCTGGTGAAATGGCTCAGTGGGTAAGAGCACTGACTGCTCTTCCAAAGGTCCTGAGTTCAAATCCCAGCAACCACTTGGTGGCTCACAACCATCCCCAACGAGATCCGATGCCCTCTTCTGGTGTGTCAGAAGACAACTACAGTGTACTTACATATAACAATAAATAAATCTTAAAAAAATAAAAATAAAAATAAAAATCATGATTGACACCATGGAGGGCCACCAATCATGATTGTCACCATGGAGGGGTGTTACTTGGGGGAAGCATGAGAGGCCTTCTGTGAGACTAGAAACATTGTTTTTTCAGCTTTCTGAGTGAGGGGTCAGTAGGATGTGTGTGGTCACATGTAAATTGCTCAGCCTTTGAGACAGGTGCTGAAAGAGTTCAGAAGCGGGTGTCAGGTCCCCTGGAACAGAAGTTACAGGTGCCCGGGCATGGTGGCGCATGCCTTTAATCCCAGCACTCGGGAGGCAGAGGCAGGTGGATTTCTGAGTTCGAGGCCAGCCTGGTCTACAGAGTGAGTTCCAGGANGGAGGCAGAGGCAGGTGGATTTCTGAGTTCGAGGCCAGCCTGGTCTACAGAGTGAGTTCCAGGACAGCCAGGGCTACAGAGAAACCCTGTCTCAAATAACCAAAAAAAAAAAAAAAAAAAAAAAAAAGAAAGAAAGAAAAGAAAGAAAGAAAAGAAGTTACAGGTGGCTGGGAGCCATCTGGTGCAGGGACTTTAGCCTGAATCATCTGTAAGAGCAGCAGGTCTTTTTAGCTGGTGAGCCATCCTCTCCAGCTCCAACGTTTGTGCATTTAAATGTAGCAACAACAATATTATTATTATTATTTCTCAGTGTATCTATTATTTAAGAACCATGGCTTTGGGCTTCTGATTCTGAATCAGGAAGTTGTTTGTTTCCCTAGAATACATGGAGAAGCCAAGTCATACACGATGATTGTGGCACGCTGTCAACAGCAGCTAGGACAGGGACGACCTTGAGGTGACATCCTGTAGAAAGCCATGAACATGAGGTTCAGCGCCTGTGGCCTCTCTTTTCCTAGGGACATCTGTTCTTCCTAAGCTCTTTTTACTGAGAGTTTGAATTGCTGATGAATGGAGGTCACCGCTGGTCACAAAACACACCTTACTGGTCACAGCAGGAACGAACTGTAAGAGCACACTAAGGGGAGGAAGCCATTCCCAGATACTGTTTGGCTTCCTGTGCATCATCAGGACAGACGTGTCCAGGGGAAGAAAGTGGCTCAGCGCTGACTATGGTCTGTGTGAGATGAGACTCTGCCCATAGACAGGCTCAGGGGCTACAGAGCCACAGCAGGGCACCAGCGTCTCAGGGGATGTGTGTAAAGGAAGAGAAACCAACCGGAGACCCCATGGCCCTTAACAAACAGCAAGTTTTTCCTCTATCTGCTCTTTCCTTGTCAGACCTTAGACCCATGAGCAAGGAAGCGATGGAGCTTTTGAAGAAACCTAAGGAGGAACATTCTTCTGGTCTTGGTGCAGAAAGCAATTGTTTTTATTGTTTTGTTCTCTTCTCTTTTTGTCTGTGAGAGTCTAGTCTTATATAGGCTAGGCTGGCTTCATTCACCAAGTACCCACCCGAGCATGGACTTGGTCTCTTTGATCCTTTTGCTTCCACCTCCTGAGTTTTGGGATTAAAGATGTTCCAACAGCCATGCCTGCCTAGTTTAGAATAGAAAACAGAACCGAACAGAGCAGAGCAGAGCAGAACAGAGCAGAACAGAACCAAACAGAACAGAACAGAACAGAACAGAACAGAACAGAACAGAACAGAACAGAACAGAACAGAACAGAACAGAACAGAACAGAACAGAACAGAACAACAGGCAATAGGGCTGGTGAGATGGCTCAGGGAGCAGGTGTTTGTCACAAGTCTCAGAACATACGTAAAGGTGGAAGAAGAGAACTGACTTCACACATATGCTGTGGCATGTTAGTTCCCCCACATCATGCATACACACACGTACACACACACACACATACCAATACTTAAAGTAAATCTAAAGATCTGATCGATTACACTAACTAAAATTAACACCTTTAGCAGTGGTCAAAAGACAATGCTGCGGAAGTGGGCGGGAAACCCTCGAAAAGGAAGGTTATTCTCTGCGTGTATATTCACGAAGACACATGCAGAACAAATAAAGGATCAAACAAAAATAACTATGGAAAATTCAAACAGCTTTATAGACCAATTAGCAGAAATAGAGATGTTAAGATATGAAAGGAATAACCGGAGGTGCTTGACGTCGGTCGTAACAATCCCCTCAAGGTGCACTAGAAACCCGTCAGGTCGGCTAAAGGAGAAGGGCAGAAAAGACCAGGAGCTGGCAAGGCCACGGGACAACTGGAATGTCACAATCTGCCTGCGGGAGTGAAACTTGATCTGACTACTCTAGCCAGTTTCTGCTAGAGTTAATCCTATGCCTACCCTCCAACAAGTCACGAATTCCAAGCCTAGGAATTCAAGTTCACAATACATGACCAAGAATGTCCAAAATCAGGAGCCACCCACCTCACAAAATAAGGTGTAAGTTATGTGTCATGTAAGATGCTAAAAAGATAGATACACATCCGGATGAAGACGGCAGCCATCTCTGGTTGATGGGTTAAGGGAATTCTCACTTCCTTTCTATAGCAAGTTCCCAATGAACATGTATCACCTTTTGTGATCATTGTTTTCTGAGACAGGCTCTCTCTGTGCAGCCCTGGCTGTCCTGGAACTCACTCTGTAGAGCAGGCCTTGAACTCAGGGATCCACCTGCTCTGCCTCAATGGCATGCGCCACCATGCCCAGCGTGCACTACTTTTATAATCGAGGTAGCCATTGAGATAAAGCACGCTAACATTTCTTGAGCTCCTGCTATCTGCTAATAACTCCTCCATGTGGTATTTACTCAGTCTTCAGTGATGCTACGAGGTCAGGAGCAGGCACTTGAGGGCGTGGCTTTCTGACAGTGTGGAGGGTGGGGTTACCACAACTCTCAGGTGCAGAATTATTTAGCCTCCACTATCATCCTGTAAATCCCATTTTACAGGTAGGTAAACTGGAAGCCACCTGAGCACTGGAAGTCTGGGTCCAGCCTGTCATGTCAAGTGCCTCTGCTGAGAGTTCTATACCAGCTCCTATCAGTTTTGCCTCTTACCTGCTTTGTAACCACAGGCAAGTTATTAACTGCATAGAGCCTCAGTTTGCTCATCTGAGAAATGGGTTGATAACAGGACCTACCTCAGGACATTTTTCATGGTCTGAATATACAATGTCCTCATAGGTTCATGTATTTCAATATTTCAACCTCCTCTGGTATACTGTTTTCAGAGATCACGGAGCCTTTGAGAAGCTGGGTCTAGGTGGCATATGTAGACAGATAGCCAGAGCTGCTTCCCGTTCCCTTCTGCTTCTGTGCTCCTCCCTGACAAGGTGTGTATGAGCTCATCAGCCGTAAGCCTCTGCTGCCGGGGACGGAGCCTCTCCATCCACCATGCCCTCCCCTCCCTTAGGCTGCTCCTACCATGTGTATACTGAGTTACAGTGGTAAGAGAAGTAGCTGAAGACAGTGTTGTTATGAAGAGAAAAGGGCAAACTGAAGGGATGGAGTGGGACCGAACCGCACCCTTTAGTCCCAAGGATGGAGTGGGAGCAGACCACACCCTTCAGGACCAAGGCACCTGCTCTCTCCAAGGTGCTTATCCTGGCCATGAGTACACAGGCACCCTGGGCTTCACAATGTCTAAGAAGCTGCCAGCGTGACTGTAGGCAGGGCTTGGGGCATTTCCAGGCCACGGAAAGAATGAACCTCAATATAAACACCATCTTATTAGCCAGCCTTGAGCAGAGATTTTCATTTATCCCTTCAACAACCATTTTCTGAGCTCTGGCTATAAGCTGGGCACTTCTGTGGTATCCCAGGTGAGCTTTGGGTCCCTCTGCCTAGAGCCCAGAGAGGAGCGGAGAGGCAGAGCTAGTATGGCAACAATTCCAGCAGGGACAGCATGGGGATCTTAAAGGGATCAAGACCCACAAGTTGAGAACCACTGCCCCATCTAGCCAGCTTCTTGGTCCCACGCAGCCCTCCTGAGCCTTCTTTCCTGAGCAGCTTCTTAGTACCAGCAGAATTCCACCCTAATTGGTCACACCTCCACGTTAGTCACCACCCCTGGGTGTCCCTGATTGATTGTCCACGAAATCAATCTCGAGTTGACCACACCCTTCTTAACTTCAAATACGTCATCTCTCCGCTTCCCATAATGGTCTAGTTAACTTGGTCCTTCACCCCTGACTCCTTGCTTGAGTTTCCAGTCTGGAAACTCCTCCCCTCTCCCCTCCTCCACCGTAGTCTCATCTTGACATTGCCACCTCTGTCCCCTGCACCTCTTTGCATGCTTACAGTTGAAAGCACTCTAGTCCTTTCCCAGTACTGTGAAGTTAAGCAACAACATCACCCACCGCTGTGTGGGTTCACCAGAAAACTGTCCTGTACCACCACCCCCCAAAAGCCCTTCCCCTGTGTTTCCTGACTGTTGTACGCAACCCCTGGAAAAGGGTCCTTTGACCCTTAAAGGGATCAAGACCCACAAGTTGAGAACCACTGTCCTAATCAGTAGCGACTCTGATGGCCAAGGCGGGGCCAGGTCAGGGAGAATATGAAAGGGAGAAAGGGGAACAGCATGTTATTCTAGGGCCCTGAGAACTTGTGGCAGTATGACTTCCCAACAGGCCACTCCTCCGGTTCCTCCCAGACTCCTCTCCCCTCACCTCTGCAGGTTCCCCAGGTCACAGGGGCTGTGCTCCGATTGCCCACATTTGGTGAAACACTGAGCAATCTCATCCAAGTCGAAAGTGTCATACTCGTGGCCCTCCTGGAGCCGGCGGCAGACATTCCTTGGCTCTTCGGTGGCCTCCTCATCTAGGAAAGGAAGTGGGGTGAGATGGGGCTGGTGGGAGAGGGGCAGTGGCCTAGGAGAGGTAGCTGGTCCAGCTAGGGGCACTCCAGCAGACTCCACCCTCCCCAGTCTTAGGGGAGAGCTGGCATTCCCACCTTACAGGGCGTGGGTGGGGTGGGGTGGGGGTGGAGGATGACTGCACGAGGCACACAGTTCTCCAAACAAAGGCTTTGCGGGGCAGTGCGCAATGTTTTATCTCTCAGAACTGTGGCTCTTCAGCCACGTCCTCTTCCACAGAGCTTGCCTGGTTTCCTGCCATTGCTCTATCAGATCCTCCTAGACCGGGCAGCCGCGGCCAATTCTCTAACTCTTGTAAGTCCTGTGGCTTGCTCGCTCCTAGCCTCCCAGCTTTGCCTGGACTGGGTAGAGGCTGCAGCAGGCTGAGGCTGGGGAACAGTCAGCCCATGTCGGAAGCTGCTTCAGGACTAGAGACCAGTTCTGTGACTTCTGGTGCAGAGCCCTGTGCTATGGAACGCTGAAGCTTCCTGTCTCTGCTTAGCCATTTGTCCTCTGGCAAATTATGCAATCGCTCCGAGGCTTGATCCTCTCACCCTTTATGTGTTTAGAGATGGAAAGAGATAATATACCTGAGCACACAGACCATCTGAGGTATTCTGGAGGGTGTAGCTTTTTTGTTGTTGTTGTTGAGACAGAGTTAGACTCTCTACATAGTCCTGGGTGTTCTGGAACTCACTATGTAGGTCAAACTGGCCTTAAACACACAGAGATCCTCCTGCCTCAGCTTCCCAAGTGCTGGGATTAAAGGCTATGGTGTGACTTTTGTTTGTTTGTTTGTTTGTTTGTTTGGTTGGTCTGGGTTTTTTTTTGTTTGTTTTCTGTTTTTTGTTCTTTTTGGTTGTTGTTTTTTTTGTTTGTTTGTTTTGTTTTTTGAGTCAGAGTTTACTTTTTAAATATCCTTTGCTGGTGTTTGATTTAAAAAAAAAAAATCATTGAGGCTGGAGAGATGGCTCAGAGGTTAAGAGCACTGAGTGCTCTTCCAATGGTCCTGAATTCTATTCCCAGCAACCACATGGTGGCTCACAACCATCTGTAATGGGATCCCATGCCCTCTTCTGGTGTGTCTGAAGACAGCTACAGTGTACTCACATTCATGAAATAAATAAGTCTTAAAAACACGCGCGCACGCGTGCACACACACACACACACACACACACACACACACACACACGAAAAAATATCATGGACATACCACTTTCGATTTAAAGGAAGCTGGTTCATTTTCAAATATTAGTACAGAAAATAAAATTCATGATAAAGGCATGGCAGGACAAAGAGTGAACAGGGAAGAGCATATTAGTGCATATTTATAGAAGTTGGGTCTATATGTTGTTCAGTTTCCGCTTCGGCTTTCAGATAGTATGTGGAGCTTTTAAGATGCACTGAGGTCCTGAGGCCGGGTGCTAGGCTCAGTCTCTGAGATCGGCCCCATTTGCATTCACATGAAATCTAAGGAGGGTTAGAGAGGAGGAGGAGGAAGGACTCAATGAGGGGGAGGTGTCCAGGGTTAGGAAAGGGGAGATGGCCTCAGGGTGGGTGAGAATACAGCTTTCCTCCATCTTGCTGGGAATCCAGGACTTGTGGCTCCCCACCCCTCTTTGTCCTTAGGGTATAGCCCAGGCTAGCCTCAAACTCAAGATCTTAGGAAGTGCTATGTCTCCAGGGTGTTTTCTGAGGAGTTTGGAAGCCTTGGTGTGAGTTCAACAGTTGGGGATGGAGCAGGTGAGGGCAGGCAGGAGACCAGAGGCCAGACGGTGACCCATATGTTCCCTACACCCTGCCCCTTGTCCCTTTAGCCCCTTCCTCCCTCCACTCACCGTCAGCCTCTTTTCCTTCTGCAGCCAATACCTGGGGGTAGCCCATTCCTTGGTCTTCAGCCTCAGGGTGCCAAGAACCCCCCTCAGGCAAGTAGCTACCACTTTTGTGCCTCTTTTTAGCACCATGCATGTTTCTTGAGTGTGTAAGCAAAGAGCCAGTAGGTAAAGGGCATCCGATGCCACCTCCTATGTCACTCAGGTGACTGACACAATGCCTAGTCATGAGCATCCCTGCCACCACTGGATCCACATCTCCGTTCGGGGGAGCCTTGTTGGCTTGTCCAGCATTGCCTGCTCTGTCCCAGGATGCCCCTCGCCACACCCCTGTCACTTTCTATCCACTTTTATACCCAGGGTCTCCAATAACCCAGGCTGGCTTCGAACTCACTATGAGCTGACACAGAACTCAAAGTTTTGATCCTCTGCCTCTCTACCTTCCAAGTGCAAGTATATGTCACAATACCTGGTCCACTTCTGAGTCAGACACTCAACTCCATCCTTGACTGACTTCCCCAGCATCAGAAGGGAAAAGGATTTTTTTTTTTTCTTCTGAACCAAGAGATGCTAATCTGTGTGGCTGGTCACCTGTCCATAAGTGACTCAGAGAGGCAGACACCTAAGGATACTTGCCAAAGTTGGAGCAAACAAGGAGAGGCGGGGCATGGAGATGGGAGCACCTCACCACTCCATAGCCATCACTTAACAGTCATGAAGGGCACAGCCATCCACGGAGGTGAGGGGGAGGTGGCAGGCTGGGGTAGAGGCAGGAATGGGAACCTCATTAAGCTGAACTGCATGTGATGGGAGTGCTCTGGGTCCAGTCTCCTGTCACTGATGACACTGAATGCTGCCAACAGGAATGGGGAGCCTGTGGTGGATGGATTATGTGGGCAGAGCATAGTACCCACCCTTCCAGGCTCAGCTTCCAGAGTCCCTGATGCCTTCACCTGGAGCCCAGAACTGAATAGCTTGTTTGACCCACCATGTCCTAGAACCTGGTTCCAGCCAAGATAGATGGACAGGACAGATGGACATTCTCTTTCTTGCCCACCTACAGTACACCTACAGTACATTATGGGGTGCCAACAGGAGCCTGAGACCCAGCGAGATGGACAGGGATGACCCAGAGGGACAAGGCCAGAAGGGATGATGAGGAAGTCACTATGATTCCCCATTTTCCCATCCTGGCTGAACCCCTGGGTCTCTTCCCACACTCCCCTGGGGCCCTTTGCAGCACAAAGTCTCCCAGGCTTAGCAGGATAGCTAGAGGAGCCCCGCCCACTCACCTGAAGTCAGTAGCAGAAAGAACAGGAGGCCCAGGTTCCTGGCTGACGCCATCAGTGCTCAGCGGAGTTCTTTGGCTGTGTGGTCCCTCAGTCCCGAGCTCTGTCCAACTGGCCTTCTTCCTGCCGCCTGACGTGCGGCCACTGTTTCCTGTGGCCTCTTTCTCGTTCTTCCTGACCAATGAATGGCGCCATCGAGGGGTTGTGAAAGGTGAATGTGAGGAACTGGGCGGAGCTCTGGATCTCAAATGCTCCTGAGACAAACCTGCGGAGGGATCTGGGCTAACCTTCCACCACCCTGCCAGTGGATGCTGGAGTTGGAGCCCAGGAGACATAGGTGTCTCTGCCCAGCAAAACCCGAAGACTTGGAGTCAGGCACACCTTCCCCATCTCCCTAGCAAGGGTGTCTGAGACTCATTCCTGCCTCTGTATGTGTGTTTGTATGCGTTTCTCCTTCCTTCCTGCCTGGACCAGCAGTGACCATCTTGGATGGGGGGTGGGGGCGGTGGGGGACCGAGTGACTGTCACTTCACAGAACTGATTACTATCATGGGCTTGGGCTGGTTAACTGATTATTCACCTCCTCCTCAGAGCAGCTCCACAGAGCATACACAGGCTGATTGTCAGTGTCTGGATTTGATGAGGCCTGTAGCCAGCCAAGCACACCCATGAGGCCAAAGATATGGAAAACCTATGAATGAGGCCGGAGGCAAACCTAACCTGCATGGTCCCCTAGAGGGGAGGGGAGGGAGGGGAGTTGATGCTGTGGGCCTTGAGCCTCTCCCACAAGGCAGGATAACAGGGAGAATAAGCTGGTGGCTAGTATCGGGAATAGGACACAGGGCCCTGCGCAGGTAGCCATGACATCTCTGTTGTGGCCACTGCCCGGCCTGATGATCCTGCAGGAGCTGTCTGCTGCTTGGCCCCTCTCAGGCATGGGAAGGACATGAGATGCGTGGAGCTGCTCTGTAGAGGAGGTATCAGTTCTGTGAAGTGACAGTCACCCTCCCCAGGCTGGTCACCGCTGGTCCAGGAAGGAGGAAGGGGAATCATATAGGCACATACATACAAACACACATACACACACACATACATACAAACACATAAACACACAAACATACATATACACATGCACATGCCTGGGAGAGAGGTGGAGCCTATCAGTTGGCTGACCCCAAGAAAGTCATGGAGAAGGCCAGGCCCTTGGTTGTCCGCAGCTACTCAAATGAGTAGAAGAGCCTCAATACAGTCAACTGTTGTTGACACCCCATTAGGACTGAGCTAGCTCTTCTCTTTCTGGGGAGCTGTCCAGTTATAACCCTCATCTGTCTCCTTCCTTTCACATGGTCCCCTGCTGGGCCCTTTGGATCTGAGGGGGTGTGGGAAGGGATACAGGTCACTTTTGTTCTGTAGAGGGTGGGGGTTGGGGGGGATATAGCCTGCAGTCCCAGGTCAGAATCCAGAAGTTCCTGTGTCCCCAAGCTTCCTCTGACAGGAAGATGGGAGCCACTGGGCCTGCTCTGCCCTGAGTCAGCCTCCCCTAGTTGCTTGTGACATCCCTCACAACCTCAGGCCAGGATGTCATGACATGGTGGTTCCTGATACGCTGGGACCACCCACGCTGGCTCCATGGGTCTCATGGATACATGAGAAAAAAAAAAAAAAAAAAGGTTGGTGATCTGCATAGCCTCCAGTGTCTCTGGGAGGTAGAGAGGTGGGAGAGCCAGGCCCTGCAGAACTTCTAGAAAGACTCAGTGAGGCTAGGTACTGGCCTGGGATCCTTTGCAGAGCCCTGGGCCCCCACATTTCAGGACTAACAAAACAGTCATGTCCCATCCTATCTCCTGTCACCCCAGCTTATCCCAATGTCTCTTAGTCAGCAAGGTCTCAAGCCCTTTGCCAGGCCAGCCGGCATCACCTGACGGTATCCCAGATCAGAAAGATGTCTTTAGAGACACCCATGCTTGCCTTAATGAGAAGGTTCATCTACCGATCGTCAGCCTGGAAAGAACCACTCGGGCCAAAGAAGACCCTTAGAGACATCAGGGGTCCCATCTCCTTCTCTGAGCCAGCCTCAGAACCAGAGGTTAGGAAAGAAGGAACTGGGGTGGGGGCTTTCTTCCTGTGAGAGGAGAGGGGAATGTCAGGCCAGGACACTCAGCAGAGGGGCTCGGGAAGGTCTGGTTCTTTCCCCAGGGGAAGGAACATAAAGATTCCAAAGTAAGCTGGGCGTGGTGGTCCATGCCTTTAACCCCAGCAATTAAAAGGCAGAGGTAGGTGGGTAGAGACCAGCCTGGTCTACACAGTGAGTTCCAGGACAGACAGGGATACAGAGAAACCCTGTCTCAAATAATTAATTAATTAATTAATTAATTAAAAAATAAAAAGCAATCAAGCAAGCAAACAAACGAAGAACTCCAAAGTAGAAGCAGAGGCCACCAGAGTTGTGGAGGAAGATTGAAGAGAGACGTGGGGCTTCCATGGGCCAACGTCCAGACAGGTCTCAAGTCCGTCACATCTGTGCCATGCTGTGGGAACTGCTGGTGTACCTAGAACTGCCAAGGCAGTGTTCCAGTCACCCTGTCGAGCCCCAGAGTACCCCCCACCTTCCCCTGGTGCAGCGGGGGCTGAGGGTGGGAGCTGGGGTGGGCCTGTGGACCTGGGCGAATCTCAGACTTCGAATAAAGGGGACTTAGCATCTTCTCTTCACTCCTTGAGAGGCTCACAATACAGCCCAGGCTGGTCTTGAACTCTCAATCTCCTGCCTCAGCATCTCAAGTGCCACCACACCCTGCTTTTTATACCTCTTTGTACTTGAACTCAGATGGGGACAATCACATATAACCCAAGGGAGACAGACACCTGGGACAGGTCTAACCTGTGCCACATAAGTGGGAGAAGGGACTTGAGGAGCAGGCTAGACGCTGGGAGAAAACCTGAGTCGTTTCTCACAGCCCAGCTGCTCCAGACTGATGGCCAAACTGGTCCCTGGATCACGTGACTAGTTAAAATCTGAACTCAGCTCTCAAGACTGACCTCTTTGGCTATGGAAGGTTTTGTATATGCCAACATTGTAAGATCAATGGCTTTGATGAACCAGACTGGTTTCCCCATGAAAGGCAACGGATGTGGCTACCCAGGTCTCCCTCCATGCCGATGGTCACAATCTCCAGGTTATTCTTGATGGGCCTCTGCCCAGCACCACCCCAGTGGGTACCAGTGGGCCATTTCTCTTGTTCTCCTGAGAAAGTGTCCTCAGACGCCTTCTTTCTCACATTTCCCTCTTCGCCTGATTGTCCCCAAGACACCTGACTCAGCAACACTAGTAACAGAAATAGGAGAAAAAGGAAAACCAAACCCAAACAAAACAGACGGGCAACTCTCCAAATTGTGCTGCTTTGCCACGGCGTTAGATAACAGCTCATTTTTATTTCTCTTCTCGACAATCTCCTACAGTTTCCAAACTCTGCAAAAGAGCTTTAATATCAAAAGACAAATGAACTGGTATTTAAAAAGAACATCGTCCCCAGCCTGAAGGCTGAGGTCAAGATGAAATGCTGCCTTCTGCAGGAAGTCTGCCTGGATTCCCAGACCCCTGCCTGAAGCTCCAGGACTTAGTGAGAGCTTTCGGGTGGCTGCTCACTGTATGTTTAGTAGGACAGAATTCACGGCAGCCCAGTGTCTTCTGAGCCACTTGCAGGGACCTGAAGACCACCTCTCAGAACATCAAGCTTGGCCCAGTGTCACCAGAGGCGGGTGTCTTGGTCTTCAGAGTGCTGGGTTGAAAGGGTGGCTGTATCCCACAGTTCTTGCCAGAGGGAGGAGGCTTCAGGAGAGCCGGAGGCCCCTCCGAGGTGCGAGCAAAGGTGAGGCAGCTTGAAGAGAGGGCTCAGACAGAAACCTGTCCTGAGCCAGAGGCCAAAGCCCACACAACAGACAAAAGTTGATAGCCGGCACCAGGAAACTGCTGGAAACTACCACCCCAAATCACAGCATTGGTCTAGGACCCCAGGCTTCAGGTGAAGGGTTAGGGGACCACAGGGGAGGGAGTGGGGATGGGGAATGAAGAGGAGGATTTGCAGACAGGCTGGGGAGATGCTCAGCTCCTAAGGTGCTCTGCCTCCAAACCTTCTCCCAGAACTTTTACCCCCAGTGCCACCCTTGGAATCTGCATGGTGACCACAGAGACAGAGCAGCAAGAACCAAGACAGCTAGCTGTGTCTCAGGCCGAATGTGTCAGCCTCCTGCGAGATCTAATCCCAGTTTGGGTGTGTAGGTCTCAACACCCAGCAGCAACAGCTGGACCCAGAGGTGGCCAGAAAGACAAGGCCTCAGCTCCAGACTGGAACGGTGGTGAGGACAGCCCCACAAACAGAATGGCAGTGTACTTCTGAGCCCTTTGGGGACCAGAGTCGTCCCCAAGGCAATCTAGGTATCTACCTACCAGAGCAACAGCCCTACCCCTTCAAGGACCAGGGCCTTCTCTAGTATGCCACTAACCAACAAAGGCTGGGTGGTGGGCACAGCACCGGGCCACAGACAACGTGAGCGGATGCCATGCATGTGTCCTCCCGGAGGGGAGGTGCGGCGGCGGTGGTCTAGATGCGGCTGGAGGAGGTACTGCCGGAGCTGATGGGGAGTTTGGCGCTGTCTGAGTTGTTCTTCAAAGGGGAGGGGCCGCCTTGGGCCTGGAACCGCATGGACCAGTACCACAGGAAGATGAGGAAGCCTGTGGGCAGTGAGGCACATGGGTTATCAGATGGCAAAACCCCGTCTGGCCCTGTTCCCCTCTTAGAGTCCCTCTGCTCCGGGTGGGTGGGGGTGGGGGGTTGGGTGGGAGTCCAGTCATATACTCAGGACTCTGGAGCCACTTGGAATGACTTAGTACAATGTGGCATATCAGGGGGTCGGTGTTCCCATGCCTCACAGGGGACAAGATGAAATGCCTAACCACAAGATTTTAGAGCAAATCCCCTTATCCCATTCCACCCAACGGTAACACCATTGGTTCTGACGTGACCACATGGGTGTTCAGTCAGCATAGCCAAATACAGAGGTAGAGAGGCCTTTGTGTCTGAGTATGAGAGGTACAGGGTTGAGGGGTATGGGCCTTCTGGTCTCAAGCTGGGGCCTCCAGGATCCTGTCTCTGAGCTCTCATGGTCTAACCTTCAGCCACACCCGCTTCCTTACCTTCCCAACACTTGTCTTAACCACAGGGCCTTTGCTTTCACCTCCCCCCACCCCCACCACCTGCTGCTATACCAGAGCTCCCTGACCAGTGCTATAGGCAGGATGCCCTGGGCATCTTGCTAAGATGCAGAAAGGATCAGTGGGCCAGAGTGGATCACAGTTTGCCTTTCCAACAAGGTCCCCTGCGATGCTGACGCTGATGATGCAAGACCACCATCCACACCGGCCCAGGTGCAACACTTGTCATTGCCAACTCTCCTATTCTGAATCTCCTTGGTGGCTGCAATCTTTCTTGACCCCACTCTCCCCCTCATGAGAACTGAGTGGCCAGCTCATGCTGGAACCCAGGGGCTTCTCAAAGGGCTGACACAGAAGTAAGTGCTCAACAGAGGCTTGTCCTGCGTGTGGCCTGCATGTGCTCATTTTGGAATGAGACAGCTGAGGCCCAGAGCAGGTAGCATTTGGGGGTCCCGGAGGCATCTTTCCCCTTCCCGCTCCACACGTGGAAAGCCTACCTACCACCAGCTGGAGGGGCAAGAGCTACTGAGTAGGGGCGGGGTCCTCACCACGCCTACCTTGGAACGAAGTTATGATGCTGAAGAGGTAGAGGATGACGAGCTGGAAGGTGCCGGAAGCAAAGGAAAAGAAGACCAAGGCCCAGGGGAGGCCAAGGACCAGGCTGAGGCCCAGCAGGGTCAGCACGTGGGGCCACTTCTGGCTGTGCGGGCGAAGTCGCAGGATCTGCACCACCATGGTGGCCAGCATAGCCAGGTTGAACAGGAACACCAGACTGAAGAGGCCCAAGTTAGTGACATAGCTCACCAGGGAGTCCCGGATCCAGCACCTGGACAAGAGTGGAACAGCTCAGCTCAGGAGAGGGAGCAGTGGGACCCAGAGGGTGCAAGATTGGGTGTTGGGACCACTCACTAGTGACAAGCACCACTGGCCTTCCATCATTTAAAAGTTAGTTTCTTAAAAAAAAATTGTTATTTTGTATTATTTTAAATTATGTGTATGTGCCTCTATGCAAGTATGTACACATGTGTGCTGGTACACACAGAAGTCCCAGAGCTCAGAGGTATCCAATCTTTTAGAACTGGAGTTGTAGATGGTTGTGAGCTGCCTGATTTGAGTGCTGGGGACAAAACTCAGGTCCTCTGCAGGAGGAGTACGCACTCTTAAACCCTGAGCCATCTTTGGTGTCCAGTTATCCAGTCAGATAACTTCAAGGAAGGTGTTAAGGAAGCCGTGTTCTTGGCAGTACAAGGTTGAGGCAAGCCCACCAGGCCTGGCATAGGAGGAGGGGGACATTTGGGGTTCTTTGTCATCAGCGTGGAGCTAGGGGGAAAACATTTCTCCCTGGCCTGGAGCTTGAGCACCCTGGCTCTCCAGGTCTAGTTTCAGGACGTCCCCTGCCAGGTGGTACCACGTAGTAACTGCTGTGTGGTAAAGAGTGAATGTGCATGCTCTCTGCACCACAGGCCTCCATCTACTTCAGAACCAATGGATGTGGGAAGGAAGCCTGGTAGGGGACCATGTGGTCCAACACTTCTCCTCTGAGGCTCAGAGAAAGGCCAGGCTCTAGGCACAGGCACCTGGCCACTGAAGGGCAGACGTGGCTTCTTTTAGTCCCTGTGGTCCTTAAGCCCGGGCTCTGACCATTGTGAGGCCCATTCCTCCAGCCTACTGGAGCCCATAGCCTCCCAGACAACCTGACCAGTTAAGGCTGCTGTCCCCGCCCGACCCTTGAGACCCACATTCCTGTCCCTGCCGTAGCCACTCACATAGAGGGGTAGGTGACACGGTCTGGAGTCCGGCGCACAGCTAGGATGATGGGGCCGTAGTTATTCACGTCCACCAACGCCACCAGAGTGACCAGGAAGACAGGAAAACCTGAGGGTAACAAGGGGGAAGCTCTGACTCTACCCTCTGAGTCCGATTTCCCTGCTCTCCATGGGCTGAGGGAGTTCCCTTCTGTTTCCGTAATAGGTGGACTCTCTTTCAACTTTTCCCTGTCCCTTCCTGGGTGTTCCAGAAGAAAAGGCCTGTGGTACACTGTGGAAGTATGGTCAGTCAGGGGATGATGGGGCTGGTGGGGGAGGGCAGGGAGACAACTCCAGCATCAAAGGCATTGCCTTGGCCTTGACACACTTATAAGTAAGAAATAGAAAGTTCATTGGGGGAGGGAAGAGAACATAGCCAAGGCTGCCACAGTTAGCTCAAGTTTTTTGTTTTTTGTTTTTTTTAAATTCTGGACAGAATGTGAATGGGAGGGACACAGCAAGTGGGGTGTGGGGGTCCAGGGTATTGGGGAACTCAGGTTCTATGAACTGTCCAAAACGATGCATGCATGAAACTCTCTGCCCCAGACTGACTTGAGTAGTCTGAGTTACAGGTAAGCTAAGTTGTCACCAGCCAAGAAAAAAAAAAAATGCCAAAGCCATAGAGATGCTGTCACGGAGGTTTGTGGGGGATCTACAGGTGGAGTCGCTACTAAAGAATATGTCCCAGTCCAGGTAGAGGAACTAACTGGTTACTTCCCTAACAGGGGAGGGCAGAACCTGCTGTCTGTGCTTGACCCAAAACCTAGTGGGGAGTAGATGAGACAGAGGGTTCCGGGGTCCCCTCTCCCCTGCCACTTACCCCAGCCCACGATGCTCAGCTTAAGCAGATAGCCGGGCACATAGGTGCCAAAGACCTCCACCACCAGTCGGTAGAGATTGTAGCCCTCAAGGCCCATCCAGGAGAGGCAGGCAAGCAGGGAGAAGTGCAGGAACATGGCACTGGTGCGACAGGCTGCTTCGGAGCCCGTCAGTGCCACAGGCTCACTGAGCAGGAAGCTCACGTCCAGCAGGAAGACAGCCAGCAGCAGGTTCATGTGCACTTTGATGGTGTAGTCACGTGACTTCCTCCTACAGGGAGAACGTGAGCATGGGCTAGTGGGCCGGCGCAGGAGCAGAGTCAGGGGCATGGCCCTGACCTGCTCCCCTTCCTTGTCCTTCTCTTTTTCTTTTTTTCTTCTTCCTTCTCCCCCTTTTCCAGAAAGCCTTCATGTCTGCTCCATGGCTATCTGACCATGTGGCTCTGAGTAGCTGTGGATATCTGCCCAATAGCACAGTGTGTATCTGTACCACGGATTCTAAGGCATTCCAGAATTTCAGCAGAAGACACTGGCCCCACCATTATTATCCTTGACTTCTGTACTGCCCTGGGCTAGTCCGGTCCACCTCAGAATGCCTCCTCCTCAACACAGCGGGAAGGTGGATCTGGCAAAGTGACTGGTGCAGGAAGCACTGCATTTCCTACTATTTCCTATGCCCATGCCCCTGCCCCTGTGCTCAGTGCTTTGCCTACCTCAGCCTCCACAAAGTGCCTGCCCAGCTTTGGGGTGTGCACCTGCAGACGCACTTGGCCATGATGCACCTGCTTATGGCACACCTGTACCCAGCTTCACCCCTACTCCATCCTTGGGACAACTGAAGACCTGTTGGGTGTCTCCCACAGCCAAGAGTGTCTCTCCTCCACTCAGGCAGGCCTGGGTCCTAGCTGACCTTAACGGAGGCTATATCAAACACTGATAATTGGACAACCTCTGTCACTCTCTCCCTGTGAGGTCTCAAAGTCTGCTGCCCTCTTTGAACAGTGTGCGGCATGTGGACACTCCATGAGAAGTCACCTGGTCCTGTTTCCATCACCATTATCACTGTGTTATTACCCTGTGTGCCTTGCAGTTTGGATTTTGACCGTGCAGATACTCAATGCTAATGCTGGATTAACTAATGTTATTATTGGGGTCCGACGGCCACAGAATGTGGTGGTCAGCGGAGAGCCCCACCCATAGCTTCCCAACAACGCACATATTTTGGGTGAAGCAAGCCTGCACGGTAGGAGTCCTAGTCTATAGGAACGAAATGGATCCACTTGACTTCCTCTGGCCTACCTGGAGCAGAGGTAGGCAGCAATGGTGAAGACACAAGCCAGAGCAGAGATGACACAGCCCACGTAGGACAGGAGCGTGAGGTAGTGTTTGTGAGTGGCTTCTACCTCTGTGGATGACACCTGGATGGGGACAGAGTGGCAGTCTCAGCACAGTCCCCCCCCCCCAAGGGCTAGCATCTGTTCCTGGCCAGCTGGGAGCTAGCCAGCCCCTCCCCACATGAATACCCTTTTGGAGGCCTCTGTCTTCCTCCCATCAGGAAGTCTCTGACCCAAGGGACCGCAGGAACCCTCACCCAAGAAGTAGGCTCTGGCCAGGCCTGAGCCCCTCAAAGCCCCAAGGGAGGCAGCTTTAGCTGGGGATTGTCCACTCAAGCCCCAGTTGTCAGTAGAAGCTCTGCTCAGGATTTGAGATCTAGGACCACTGAAGCCACATCAGTCCTGAGGTCTAGTAGATGCTCACCCGCTATGCTCAGCAGAGCTGGCGTCAGGCAGAGTCTATGCCTTTGTTGACTTAGCATATTTTTCCCAAGGAAGGTTTATCAGGATATAGCCACACTGTGAGCCAAGATGACTCCTTATTTCTATGATATTCAGCACAAGGATAAGTTCCTCAGCTTCTCACACAAAGGGACTCTGGGAGCAGGGAGTCAGGTCAACAAAACCTCTGATATTTGGGGATTGCAAGAGGCCATCTCAGTGGCTTCCAGTGGGTGGGGGGCATCTAGGAAACAGCTTCCTGGCCCAGGCCTGTGGGTCAGGAGAAGGAATCTGCACGCTTATCACACACCAACACTGTGCAGCCCGACATACGGTACTCAGCCTCAGCATCCTTTAAAGGAGGGTAAGGATCAGAGCTATCATGGCAGGTTATTTGGGATTAAATGAGGAAGCTGGTTCCAAGTACATGACATGGGACATGGGCTTGGCTTGTGGAGGAACTGCAGGGGGTTCTCGGGGAGACCCCTACCATCAGCACAGCAAAGTAGGTCAGGTGGTTGCACAGGCAGGATGTCTGCGTGTCTCTGCTCACTGTCTCGCAGCCTGCACTGCTCCAGCTCCCAGTGTTGCTTGCTGAGGGAAAAGCACAGGACTCTGGTCAACCCCAGTCCTCAAGACCCCACCCACCACGCCCTCCACACAAGACTGGGTCATTGCTGCAAACTTTTACTCCACCAGATCCCCAGCCTCTGTCGCACCTTTACCCTAAGCCCATCTCCAGAAATCCATCCCTGGGGCTCCTCATGTCTCCTACCCCAAGAGAACTCCACACCTCCTCCAGATACTTGTTCCCCTAGAGACCCCCGCCCTACTCACGTGCCGGATCTTCAACCCAGAACACGCACTGCAGAGTCACGTTCTTCTGTGGGGACAAGAAGCATGGGGCACCATAACTCAGCCTCTGTTCCTTCCACAGCCAACTCCCCACGTTTTCTCTCTATAGACCACTCTGTGTTCTCTTTGCTCATCTCCCATGTTCCCTCCATCGCCCACCCTCGGCATTCCCTCCTATGGCCCAACCTTCCTATTTGCCTCACTACCCACCTCGCAGTCCCCACCCCTGCCCCCAATCTTGGACCTGGCTGTTGGGCAACCTTTCCATAAAAGACAAGTGAGTTGGGAGACACAGGAAGCAGACGTGTGGCCCAGCAGGAAGGGACCCTTGCCCTGGGGTTGGCTTGCTCACACTTACTGGCTGAGGCTGGTGCTGGAAGGTGAGTACCACAGGATCTGAGAGGTTGGTAACTTTGGTGTTCTGCACGACAATACCCAAGACCTTCTCACCCAGGACTTGGCTAGAATTCTTGTCCTAGATAGATGAGGTTTGGAGGTAGGTTGGAGGTTTAAGGCTGAGAAGAAAAGCTAAGAAGGCCTCTGCCCACTCTTTCTAGTCTACCGTCGCTCCTAACATTTTGTTCTTGCTGGTCATTCACACAGGAATAAGAACAGCACTGCTCACACCTCTCCCAGGAGCTCTGTGCATTGGAGTGCCCTTTCTGCCTGTATTTGGCTCCTGGAGTAGGAGGTTAGCCACTGCCTTTCCACCCCTCTGTCAGATATGTGTGTGTAATGAATGTATGTATATATGTATGTATGCATGCATGCATGTATATATACACCCATATGTATATATGAATGTATACCCATATACACACACACACACACATATATACCCATATGCATATATATGTATATGTATGTGTGTTTATGTATGTCAGTTACCCTAGGAGCAGGTGAGAGGAGACTCCATACCTGGAACAAAGCTTGGCTGCTGAAGTCTACTACCAGGAGCCTCTTGGTGGCATCCCGGCGACGGCCTCTGGTCTGCTGGAATACGGCCCGGGGAAGCAACAGCGAGTATGCCTGGACCTCACTCTGTTCCTCCTGCATATCAAGGACCCTCAGTTCCTGGCCCAACAAATGCCCCAGATTCCCCCTCACACCAAACAACCAATCCCCTTCTAAACACTGGGCTCTGGGCCACCCCACAAGAGGCCAGGGAGCTGGGTGGCAGGAGCTAAGGCTAAGAGGTCTTCAGTGGGGTCTTGCAACCTGGGTCTTCAGACACCAGCTCTCCCTGTGGGCTGTGGATTGTCCCCAGAACCAGGGAAAACCAAGGGGTACCACTGTGCTGCATGGTGTGCTCCTGCCTGCCCTTCTAGCCCACTCCACCCTAGGGCACCGACCTCCTTCTGGGAGTGGATTTGCAGATCCTCTAGTCCGGCTGTGGGTGGCAGCTTCCACACTGTAGCATTGACCCGGTCCTCCTCAAAGGATAATGTGTCTCCCAGGAAGCTCACAGAGGTCAGCTTTGACTCCAGGCTCTGTAACTGCCTGGTGTGGGGGAGAACATGGGAGGTGACAGAGGGAATTGGGTGTGTATGTCTAGATACACATGATAGAAAGGAACAGAGAGGAGAGGGGGCTGAGGACAAAGGACACAGGGAGCTGGATATGCAGATTCAAGGGAGTGGCAGAGAGGGACAGTGCTTTGGAATTCAGCTCAAGCCTATGTCCCATATACGCCTGTCCAAACCTCTCTTGGGAACTCAACGTGTCAGACTCCAGGATGGAGTCTCTTGTAAGGAAGAGGCTGGGCATTGCATTGGTATCTGTCTTTACTGACAACCCAGCAGGAGCCAATAAGGGAGGTCCAGCCGCAGAGAAGGTTCCCCAGTTCCTCCAAGCCCAGGTTAGACCTTCCATCACCCCCTAGTTAGGTAATCCACACTTACTGGCTGATGAACGTTGCGGAGGGCCGCTTGGCGGCCTTTTGGGGGTGCTGCAGGTACCTGCTGAGCTGCTGCAGTTCCTTCTTGAGATCACACATGTCCACAGATGCATTGTGGGAGACCTTGTGTGGGGCATCTGGGAAGGCAACAGGGCCACCTGAGGTTCCCATGGCCAGCATACAGCCTTATGCAATCCTCATGTGGCACTCCACAGAAGAGGGACCCAAGGGCTCAAGGGGCAGAGGGAGCCACAGGTCACAGAAACTCGAAGCCAGCTAAGTGGGGCTACGTCTCCTAGGGCCTGCTGCACATGAGCACAGAAGGCTCTAAGGGACCAGGGCCCAAGCAGATCACCTTGGAAATTATGTGATTATGTGGGTTATTGTGTCAGCTTTGGGGATCTCCCCGTCTCTAGCTTCTCGATCTCTACCTGAGCCCCTCGGAACGTGGGTGTCTCTAGGAGGAGACCCAAGTGAGAAAGCATCCATTTCCTGACCCACAAGGTCATGGTCCCCAGATCTCCCTGACAACCTCCCTGCTTCCCTAACCTTTTATCCCCTTAATTCTCCCTGCTCCTGCTAATCAGCTGCTAGCTTCAGATCCTAAAGCCCCAATCTGTAAGTTGCAAAGCACCCTGTACCCCAGTTTCCTCTTTGCTGACACTAGGGTATGTGGAATGCCTACAGTTCATGGTGATTTTACCCGTGCTTTGTTTTTTAATGATTTAATATTAATTAATGTGTGTCTGTGTATGTGTGTGTGTATAAACACGTATTGTGTACATGCTGGGTTCCTGCAGAAACCAGAGGAGGTTGTGGGGGCTCCTGGAACTGGAGTTACAGATGTTTGGGGGCTGCTGGGAACTGAACTTGGGTCTTCTACGAGAAGAGCAAATGCTCTTAACCACTGAGCCATTCCTCCAGCCCCTGTACTTTGAATAGAAGCTGGGCCTTCTGGCTGGAGTGTGGCTCGGCCAGAGCTCACATTTTCTAGTGTTAGATTCCTAGGTATGTATCAAGTTATGTTCCCCCTAGCCTCCTCCCGCTGTGTCCTGGCCTTTGTGTGTGTATAAGCATGACCTCCAGGTGTGCACTGCACCTCAGGATGTGTAAGTAACAATCTCTCTCCATCCCTTGTTCTCTGTGATAGTTAATATTGCTCATCCAACAAGAGCCATGTCTGTGAGGGATCTAGGTTAGGCTAACCGAGGTAGGAAGATCACCCTAGAAATGGGCAGCACCATCCCCTAGGCTTAGGTCCTGGGCTATGTAAACAGGAGGGAAGCTTGCTGAACAGAAATATTTATCATAGTCTGCTTCCTGACTACGGATGCAAATGAGCAGTTGCTTCAAGCACCTGTCATTAGGACTTCCCCCACCATCATGGAGTGAACCCTAGAACTGTGGGCCAAAAGAAATCTTTCTCCCTTAAGTTGTTTTTGTCAGTGTTTTATCATAGAGAGGAAAAATAGCTAAGGTGCTCTCCTAATGGCCAAAGTGATGCTATGGTCGTCACAAAGATCTTAGATCATAACAGGGACATGCAAACAGTTCAATCCTCCCCTCCCCAGCTACCTATCATGGCTCCCTCCTAGAGGATGCCCAGATTTGGTGACCACAGCTGCCATCTGAACCCAGGTCCTCCTCGATGGACTTTCCATGTCTTCTGTGACTCCCACCCCACACTCATATGTCCCTCCAGCCTTACTGTGGAAGGAGAAGATGAAGCTCGCAGCCCCAGGCAGGCTGGTGTTCTGGGGGATCTGCCAGGAGCTGACAGAGGTGGCAACCAGTGGGGCTCCCTGCTTCAGGCTCTGCTCCTGTTTCCGGAAGCAGAGGAGTCTGGAGGCTTGGCTACTAAGCAGGTAGTCATGCTTGCCATAGCGCAGGTGGAGTCTCCCAGTGTGGCGACTCCAGTAGAGGCAGAAGTGATAGATCCCTCTAGGTTCCGGGAAGAAGCGGGGAATGTCTGGGGCTGCCAGGAAGGGGGCATGAATCGTGAGGGTCTCCTCTGTGTTCCACACAAAGATGTGAGGCTCTGAAGATTGATCATAGTGGAGGGTGCTCTGTTGGGTCTGGTTCCGCTGGCCACAGAAGCGGAAGTCTTCTCGGGGGCTGCCACCATGTGCACCTGAGGAGGCAGAGGCTATAAACAGGACCAGCCAGGGCAAGGACCTGGGACTCACACACATTCCAAGGCTCTAGACTTCAAGAGTCTACAACTACAACAATGTATCTATAGGTCTACAACAATGTATCGGTCTACAACAATGTAGCTATCAGTCTTCAACAATGTATCTATCATCTACAACAATGTATCTATCGGCCTACAACAATGTATCTATCTTCTACAACAATGTGTCTATTGGTCTACAACAATGTATCTATTGGTCTACAACAATGTATCTATCAGTCTACAACAATGTGTCTATTGGTCTACAACAATGCATAACAATGTATCTATCTCCGGTGTGGTGGCGCAAGCCTTTAATCCCAGCACTCAGGAGGCAGAGGCAAGCGGATTTCTGAGTTCAAGGCCAGCCTGGTCTACAAAGTGAGTTCCAGGACAGCCAGGGTTATACCGAGAAGCCCTGTCTCGAAAAACCAAAAAAAAAAAAAAAAAAAAAAAAAAAATGTATCTATCTTGCTAGAAACTTACTGGTTTCCAAATATGAAAAAATAAAATAAAATAAAAGTGAAGATAAAGAATTTGTTTCAGGCTAGGGAGTGGTTGGTGGCACACGCCTTTAATCCCAGCACTTGGGAGGCAGAGGCAGGCAGATTTCTGAGTTCGAGGCCAGCCTGGTCTACAGAGTAAGTTCTAGGATAGCCAGGTTACACAGAGAAACCCTGTCTCAGAGGGGAAAAAAAAAGAATTTGCTTCAAAGTCAAAAGCCAAAGTTTAATGGAAATTATTTAATTAATGAGACCATGATTGTATTAGACTGTGGCACACGTGTGCACTGCCCAAGAACACTCCCTGCAAAGGAAGAGAGAGAACGGCACCTAGCCCAAGTTGCGCTCTATGGAGCTGCATCTAAGGAGGAAGAGATGCCTGTTTTCCCCCAAGGTGCCCTCAGGGCTGCTTTGCAGTTCCATCCATTACACAGAGTCCGAACACAGTCGTGGAGGCATTAGACAAAGTCACAATAAACCCAGGGCCCCAAGAAAGCCTACCTTGCACCAGAAAGAGCAGACTCAGTAGGAAGTAGACCCTCTGCCACGGCACCTGGACAGCCATTATACTCCTACCTGGACGAGAGTGAGAGAATTATGATTGGGATGGGGACGGGACAGGGGAGGGGGAGGGGCCAGCCTCACAGTGGGAGGCCTGTGTATGGATGGGAGTGAACTAAAGGTCACAAAGTAATGGTCAGGCCTCTTCAGAGCAGCAAGAGGCTATAAATAGACACAGCCACACTCTCTGCCTTTTGCTGTTCTGCCACATGCTGTAAGTGGCTCACAGTGGGGCCCAGGGGCCACAGAGGGGCCCTGTCTAGATCCACCTGAAGTCACCATCCTGCATCTGCCAGGCCTAGAGGGCTGTCTGGGTTTTTCCTGGGAACCGAGTGTCACAGTCCCGAGGCCTAGATAGTTACAGGAAGCTTGCCTCTGGGACCAGTCACAATGACATTTGATACTCCCACCCCTTACCCCATTGCCTGGATGTTTTATCCACATGCCATCAACTGGCACAGTCCCTCCTCATTCAGCCTGGCCACATTCCGAAACAGCCTAGTACAGAGGCGGAAGCAGGAAAGCAGCAGGGTGAACTCACTGAAAGTGCCAGAGGGAAGGGGAAGGGCGTTGCCTGTCATGGCCACCAGGGGGAGCCAGCCACCAGGACCTGCGAAGCTGGTGGCAGAGAGGTGTGGTTTAGTCTATGTGCTCCCATCCTGAGGGTCAGCTCCATCTCCCCATAATGACTCCATGGGCTGGGTGCTTCTTTACCCTACACCGACATGAACTACACCACCACTGATGATGTCCTCCATTGTTGGCCCTCCCAGCTGGCCCAGTGACCAAGTGGGTGCTGACATACCCCAGACTACCATCCCCCAGCCTGTAGGGAATTGTGTCAGACCATAGTGACAGACACTCATCTTCCACCATTAGGCAAAGGGAAGTCTGGAAACCTAGGGCGCAAAGGGAGTCTGAATTTGGGGGGAAACTATGAGGGCTTCCTGGAAGAGGCAGAGGTTAAATTAAGCACTGGGTGGCCCAAGCAGGATCTTGCTGTCTCCTTTCTGGACCAGTCTCATTCTGGTCACCCTGGCCCCTTCAAGTGAGAGTCAGTCCCATACATCCAGACATGAGGAGCATTGAAACACGCAGAACAGAACGTCAATTTCGGAGGCCATGGTCCTCGTCCGGTGCCAGAGCATCTCTCAGAGAACAGGAAAGTTGTAGGGGAGAGAGAGTGCTTCCTCCATGGGTGCTTCCTGCATCTCATCAAACTGCCAGCAGACAGCCAGCATCTAGGGATAGGCCAGCACCCCTCTTCCCTTCTGCTCTCTGCTGTCCCTGTCATTGTCCGTTCAACCTTTAACCCAAATCTCTCTTCTTCCAGACAGACTCCTCTCTTCAACTTGAAGCTTACAAAACACTTGAGACTCGCATCTGATCTCCATTTTGTGATGTCTAGATCTGAAGCCCAGAGATAGCCAACAACTTCATGTGGTCACACAGCTAACTGGGAAGGGCTCTTGCCCTCTCAGTGAGCCACTACTGTCAGCACAGGGTCCAGGACAGGACAGAGTCATTTGTCTTGCACTGACTCTCCCCAAATGGTCCTTGAGAACAAAAGAGGCAGGGAAGGGAGCAAGCTTATGGGCGGGGCACAGTGAGGCTGGATCACCATGGCAACCCATGGAAGGGATCAAGCACAAACAAGGGCCACACTGCCCCTCCACTTCGCACCTTTGTGGAGCTACTTTAAGGAGGATAAGCACCCCTGTCCACCTTCTTGGGGTTTGAGGAGGAGGAAAAAGAGGAAGAGGAGGAAGAGGAGGAGGAAGAGAAAGAGGAGGAGGAAGAGGAAGAAGAGGAAAAGGAGGGGAAGGAAAGGGGAGGAGGAGTGGGGAGAAGGAGGAGGGAGGGGAGGAGGAGGAGGTTTGTTGCTTGGATTTCTTAGTGGAGTGGACTCCAGACCCAGACCACCTGGTTTCAAATCCCTGCCCCTATATTTTCCTAGCTGTGTGCTCTTAAGTTAGCTACACCATATTTGGGCTTCATTTCCCTCTCTTGTAAAGAGGATTACAAATCAAACCTACCTCGGCTGTCACTGTGAGAATTAAGTCTACCGCTCATCAAAAAGGGCCTTGAACTGGGGGTGCACACGGGGTTCCACTGAAGTTAGACTGTCTCAGTGTATCTTCTGTCCAGTGCACTTCCGTCCCTGACCCAGACCCTTCCTCCCAACTCTCTACCCCATGCTTCCCTCCTTGGGCCTCTGTCCACTGCAGGTGGCCAGCCTGGCCTTCGGAGCACTTGAGGGGAAATTCCTAGAACATGAACCTCCCTTTCCGGACAGAGTATCGGGAAGGCTGTGACCCCACCCAGAGAACTTCCCTCCTAGCTGGCCCTGAATGTCAGAGGCTGCCAGAAGCTGGACAAGGAGAACAACTGGGGGGGGGGGTTGTCTCTTTAGACAGCTAAGGGACAGCCACATGGGTCCATTCAGCACATTCCTGCCTGAGCCCCCTCCCAGGCCTACCATATATATATATATATATATATATATATATATACCTGCCACCCAACCTCACACTCCAAAGGGTAAGGGCAATATCATAGGATGGTACCCTAGTGCCTGCTAGAGGCATCCCAAGGTCTGGTTACCCTAGTCCCTGCAGCCAGCAGCAGAGGCCCACCTCCTAGGGACCACCTTTGGCCTGTGTAGATGAAGAACAGCAAAGCAGACCGGCTTCAGCCACCAAATGCCACCAGCCACAGCACTGCCAGAGCCAATGGTTACTGAGAAGGTGGGTTAGCAGTCCCACCCCAATAGTCACAGCCACATCTGCAGAGTACTGTTCCGGGTTTACCATTTTACAGATGCAGAAACTGAGGCCAGAAAAAGGCCATCTCTCCCAAGAGCATACAAGGCTGCTGCCAAGCCCTCTCCTCAAAAGTTCCTGAGGTATGGGGTCCCTCCCCCAGGCTTAGGATCCCCCAAAGAGAGAAAAGCAGGAGCTATGGAGGTCACAGGCACACAGCAGGCAAGCCCAGCCTAGAGAGAAGTTGCTGGACTGACAGCCCCTTTCAGAGTGGCTATTATTCTTGACCTCAGCTTCCCGTAAACATGCTCAGAAGAGAACACGCTGAGCCAGCCTGATACAATGGACAGCATCACAGGGTCCCCAGGGAGTCCCCAAGATGGAGGGGGGCTAAGGCTGTGTGAGCCCCCACCATTGCTAGGGAAAGGGCCAGCACGGTAGGCAGCAGAAATACTAGAGCTCACTTTCTCTCCTGAGGCCTGAGTCACTTCCCCTGCCATCCTATGTGGACCTGCGTCACCTAGACGCCACCAGCTCCTGGAAAACCCATTTCCTCCTAGATGGAGGTGGAAGTTGAATGGGACTAAGAGAGCTCTAAATGAACCCATCCTGGGCTGCCAACTCACGTGTCAAGCGGGACCCCTTTCCACTCACTAGGGTTACAAGCTATCTATCCTAAGGGTATCTGTCATAGCTTTAGGTCTTTGCTGGGATGTGTTCTTGAAATCTGAATGACAGATTTCCACTGTGACCTTCTGCTCAAAGCCCAAGGCGCCAGGCGTATCCGACTTCCTCCCAGCCATATACGGCCCTGTGACCTCCCTGACAAGGCCTAGCTTCATCAGAGTTGCCCCAAGCTGCCAGGGCACGGGGACCCACCCCAGGAAGGATACTGGCTTTGGCAGTATCCCGTGATTGACAGGTCACCCATGGGGGCCGGGGGTTACCCAGAAGCCGGGCAAGGGTCTGCTGTATTTACTCAGCTGTGAAAGAACAAATCTGGATAAGAGACAAGGGCAGCCTGCCTCTCCTGACCCCTGTCCCTTCCCCACGACACGATACATGGTCTCCCAGTGTTTGGCAGGGAGCTGGCCACCTGAGGGGGCCTCCTGCAGGAGATGGAGATAAAGTCAGATCAAGGAAGGCAGGAGCTAACTAGTTTCCAGGTCTGAGTCTCCTGTGATCGACCCAGGGCCTATTAGGGGAGACTGAAGCGGCCTCAGCTTGCCATCGGCTACTTCGTAGGGTTGTAGAGTGTGTTCCTTGGGAGCTATGGAGACTCGGGGAGAGGATGGGAGATGATAGGAGCCTTCACAGTATGAACGTGTAGAGCTGCAAGTATGTGTGTCCTCGAGCCCATAAGTGTGCGCTTGCAGTGTGCACTGGGTAAGGAGGAAGGGGAGGACGGCTGGTGTGGACTCCAAATCTCTGCAGAGGAGGTGGCTCAGACACACATCCAAGGCCAGAGTGGGAGTGGGGCACAGGGCTGAGGGGATCCTCCCCCCCACACCTTCCAGGTTTGGCTCATCAGTACAACTCCTCACTTATAAGCACCCCAGAGCCACATGTTCAAAGGAGCCGTTTATCAGACCCAGGGGACCTGCACTACCCTTCCCCCACTCAGCCAGGGCTCACTGGGCTATGTCCCTAGCTTCTGGGTAAATGCTGGGTGACTGACACCCAAGCAAGCTGACCCCTTCAGAACCTACCCCTCACTGAGAGGGAGCACTGGGGTCACAGGGCAGCACCGTGACTTCAGGCTTCAGGAATCTGTCTAGACTGCATGATAATAAAAAATCAAGTTGGCACCTGTCCTGGAGGCTGGCAGGTTCCCAGGTCTTACCCAGTAGGGCAAGGCTTACTTTCTGCGTTGCTTGTTTGTTTGTTTTTGTTTGTCTCACACTTGGCCCAGGCTGGCCTTGAACTCACAGCAATCCCCCTGCCTCAGTCCATCAGGCACCAGGATTATAGGTTTGAGCTACCAAGCCGGGCATGGCTGCCATATAAGACCATATAGGTCCAGGTAGGACCATCTAGACCTAGCCTTGCTCTATAGGACTGCTCAGCTAGCACAGGCCTCACCTTCTTGTGATTTCCTGCCAACATCCATGAGCTGCAACACCCTCTGCCAGCCCTGCCCCAAAGGGAAACTGAGGGAGGGGAGCTGTGGGCATTGAGCGCCAGCCCAGCAGGAGACCTGTGGGCACAAAAGACTCAAAGGCCTTAGCAGCTGACCATTCTGCAGCTTCCTCTTCCTATAACTAGGCATGCACATGGGGGGCCCTAGGAAGGCTAGGGATCATCATCAAGCAGGAATGAGCTAGCCTCGGTTACTTCCTTAACTGCCCTTACCCACAGGCCCTTCCTGTGGTGCTAACTTGTAACACATCCACAGTCAGGGCTCAGGCTTCCTTTACAGCATCATGGTAGCCAGGAGGCAGCAGACCAAGTGTGGGGCTCAGCAGGGATTTATCCAGAACAATGGAAGGGACTCTGGAATCCAGGTCCCCTACAGCAAGCACTTGGTGCCAGCACCAACAGCACCAAGGTGTAAGCACTTGCCACAGAGCGGCCCGGGGTCTCAACTCCGTAGCTCACTCACTTCCCACTAATTCTAAAGCAGTGATGCTTATCCAAAGGCAGGCAATGTTAGATGCAAAAGTCTTACATTGCAGCCAAAGCAAAGGAGGAGCCACGCCGACGGACCGGACCGGACGTGACTCAAACCAAGTCCGTCTAACCTCAAAGCAATGGTTTCAGCCACCGTGGTTACTGCGTCCCGTCCCCCCCCCCCATTCTCTGATTAGAGAGACCTTTGAACCCTACTTTTGGGCCTTAGCACAACAAAGACTCTGAGAAGTGCCACAGAGTAGAAACAGCATGAAACTAACTGGGACCATTCCCTAAACCAACGTGGGGCCCTTTTCTGCACGGACACAAACAAGTCCTCAGATGCCCTGGCACCACAAAAAGTGTAACCTATCAGCATGTCTTCGTGTGTGTGTGTGTGTGTGTGTGTGTGTGTGTGTGTGTGCACATATACTGTCTCCCGTCCCTTGTTTTCTTTTCTGAGCTGTCCCCAAGGCTATTAGCAAGCACAAGATGAGCCATTGAAGCCATTTAGGTTGCAGAGTTCCCCAGGGACCCTCATCACGGGCTCTGACACTTCCAGGCGACAGGTCCCCTGTGAGCTTGGGGTGCTTCTAGACTGATCCTGACTCCCTTCACTTACAGCAGCAGCTCATGGGGAAACAGACAGTGCCGTACCTGTGACCGGAAGCAATCCAGTCCACTAGAGCGATCCAGTGCCCTAGCCAGCTAGACTTACGTTCTAATCTCCAGCAAGTAAGACACTGGAGGAAGTGAGGAAAATGAGAGTCTGGGGTTTCAGATGCTCAAAGCCCCGCGGAATCTTGGGGCCAACTGGAGAGTCGGAGAAACTACAGGAGAGGGAGTGGGGTAATGCCGGGAGAGCTTACATCTCTCATACCATAAGTAGCCCAGTATGCATGGACTAAGGCTTGGGCAGTTTAGGGACTCTGGTGCCAGCCCAAGTCACTTCTTGTCCCCGAGAGTTCTAAGCCAGGTCAAAGCCAAATGTCCACAATACAGTCACACAGTTGTATTCAATGAGCCGCTGTGGTCAGCCTTTTGAATCAATACACGGGGTCAGCATCTATCTCTCAGAGCCGGGTGGTATCAGTTACAGAGAGGCTGCCTAAACCTGGAAGCTTGAGCTAGCCTGCCTCTCAGTGGGTCTCAGTTTCCTACTTTGTCAATGGGCAACTATGACCCCTGTCCTCTGCCACGGGAGACTGTGGCCCCCATCCTTGGCCAATTTAGGGTACTACGTTAGGGAAAGACCTACCTTTGAGACGGCAGCGAGGGACAAAGAAGACGCACAGCCCTGGCCAGACTTTCTTCCCTTTCAGACCACAGCCGTCTCCGTGTCCCCTCGAAGTTCCCCTTTTCCCATCTGCTTTCTTGAGCTGCCCAAGGCCACCCCACTGGCTTTCTGGGGGCTGCACTGGGCTCCCCAGTCCCAGGCAGAATGCCCATCTGTGGACTGCAAGATCTTTCTGTTCCCAAGGTCAGCTACCAAACCTCCCTTTTCTCCCCCTCCTTCCTGGCCCAGAGGCTGCCAGCTCAGGGACACAAAGCCAGGCAGCTCCCAACTATGGAGGAGACGGGAGGCACTAACCAGGGCCCCTCTCCCTGAGCACACAAAGGTTCTCTCAGCTCCTCTGTGACAAGCAGGTGCCTGCCCCTTCAGGAATACAGCCACACTTATAAAATACAGCTCCAGCAATATAATAAAATACTTCAGAAAGGCAGGGCAGGACTAAAGCTCTTTGAGCAATTAATACACTTATATGCTTGTGTTTTGAGATGGTGTCTCTCTATGTATCCCAGCCTGGCAATGAACTTCTAATCCTCCTGTCTCAGTCTCCCAAGTGTTCAGATTACAGGCCTAAGCCCCCATTAACACATTTTATCTTCTTTAAAGCCCATGAGAAAAAGTCCATGACCCACTGAACGGACGAATGGGAGGCCCCTGGGGAAGCCAAGTCACCCGCTAGGGTCACACAGCGAAGAGTGAAGCTTGCGTGGGAATCCAGGCTGGCTCCAGAAGAGACCCGCTCTTGAATGGAAAGCTTACCTGCTAGTGAGAACCTCTCTTTAGAAGTCACAGTGAAATGGTCTCCTTGGGTGAAGCAGACTGCCACCTGCGCAAGACCCCAGTCCAAGGGTCTGCAGGTGACAATGGACCTCAGCTCCTCTCTGGCTCGTCCCAAGGCTGTGCTGTTTCCCCGTTCTCCTTGTCCAGTTATCCCCACCACCACCCTTCTCTGAGACCTATGCTGTGACCACGGCTACAGGCCACAGCTGAGACTCAAAAATGTTCAGCCGGAGAGGGAGGGAGTGTGGCTACCCCTAACCACTTCCTGATGGCTCTCCAGGCTGTTTGTGTCCCCTTAGAGGGCCAGCTATGATGGCCCCCCGGGTCCCGACAACCCACCACCATTAACTACATGTCAGCTTCAGAGGAGGTGGGAGGGAGGATACAGGGTAACAAGAAAGAGAAAGAGAGGGAAGAAAGGAGGCTGTGGAGGAAGGAACGGAGATGGTGGGAAGGGGGAGAAGGGAGGAAAAAGAAGCCAAAAAGGAGCAGAGCTACCTGGCTTTCTCCTCCAGGCAAAAGTGACTGGACGAAGCCTTCCTGTTTGCAGGCAGCAGACTACTGGGGTAAGGGACACTTTCCTCTAGTACAGGGGGCTGAAGGTCGCATGAAAGCCTGGGTCCCCCCCCCCTTACCCCAGTCACCATCCCCTTACAAGGGCTTCAAACAAAGGGGGCAGGCGGGAAGCTGAGCTGAGAAGCCCGGGCCTCCAGCGCCAAGGGGGAGGAAGGGGCGCAGGTGACAGCAGCCCCTGGCAACCGTTTCCCTGGCAACCGTTGGCAGCTGCATGGACTGCGTCACCGCCTGGCTTAAGGCGGTGCGCGGGCTCTCCAACTTGTCTGTACCCAAGCGTGAGAGCTTTCGTCCTGAGGCTGCCTGGGGCTAAGGCAGGTTACTAGCAGGGACAGGCTGGGTTCACACTTGAGAGAACGGGTCTTAGAGCTTCAGGGATCTGTCTTGGGAGGGATCCCAAAACCCCAGAGCGCCCAAGTTCTCTAGAGAAGCAGAAGGGTAGATTTTTGTATGAAATCTCCCAGGTAGTTCGCAGTGACTTTTTTTATCCTTTGAGGGGACAGGCCCGAGGGACGAAGGTCTTGCAATGTGGTCCAGGCAAGTGTGCTGTCTGTGTCTTCTTAGAGGACCAGCTCTGTGTGATGCCCCTTTCCTAGGGTCCCCAATAACACCCCACCCCACCATTAGCTATATGTCAGTATCAGGGGGATGGGGAGGGGATACAGGGTTACAGGAGCGAGAACTTGCTATCTTCCTGCCTCTGCCTCTGCCTCAAGTACGGAGATCACAGATGTGTACCACCACTTCTAACCCTCAGAACGACTTTAACACCAAGTGGTTTGAGAACAGGATGGGAGCGAGTCCCTTGACCAAATGAATACCTGTTAGAGGTTGCCACTTGCTGCCTGCCTCCCCATGGCCTTGGCCACAAGCCAGGTGGCATAGCCTCCAATCCCTACCATTGGCCACAGTGAACAGAGTGTATGCCATTCTTCCCTAAAGACACCAAGAGTCTGTCTCCTCCTGGAAGCCTTCCCAGATTGCCACAGCTCACTCATAATCCCTTTGGTGAGCCAGCCCAGGCCTGAGGCTCCTCCTGCTTATCCTAGTGCTCTCAGGCTAGGGCAGGAAGTTTCTGGGCCCCTCTTTACCTGCCCAGGAAGAGAGCAGGACAGAGTCAAGGCATCTGAAACCTTGCCCCCTAGCACTGGGAATTTTAGAAGCTCATTTCTACCACTCTGTGTGGTAAACCTGGCTGAGTCCATGCTGAGCCAGGACACTAGAGTCTGGGGAGGGAATGTGATTGCTCAAGACTACCTAGCTGGGAAGGGCAGGATATGAAACTCAAACACCGATCTCTGAGACGCTTAAGATCCCATCTCATCCAAGCTTGATTTGATTTCTAGACAGGGCGCTCACCCCTCCCTAAGTGAGCACAGCTCTTACCTCTGTGACGCTTTTCTACCTAAGGAGTCAAAAGGGAAAGATATTCATCACATGGGGGGGGGGGGTCACCTCTGAGCTCCAAACTTGAGTGAGAACAGAGAGAGGTATCCGAAGGCCTCCAGCTCCAGTCGGCCGCAGAGAAGGACGGAGTCCGACTGGAAAGGCGGAGGCACAGGGTCCCAGCCCTCTGACGTGAGGCCGCAGCAAGCCTTTCCCCAGAATACCACTGACTCCAGTGGATCTCACGCCTCAGGTGAAGGGGCTGGCTTAGGCCCTGGGAACGGCAGCTGAGCTTGGAGCCCCAGGCATACTAGCCCAGTGCCTCCAGCCCATGGACCCCGGCCAGCAGGCTGCCTCGGTCAGCAGGCCACTATTGTCTCACTGCCAGAGCCTGGGACCATTCAGGCTCTATTTTGGGCCTGGAGGAAGAGGAAAAGAAAGCAAAGAAAGGAGCTGCTGTCCTGGGTAGGGGGTGGGGGTGGGGTGGGGTGGGGTGGGGACACCTTCCCCTTGCCTCCAGAGAGAGCTCCAAGGCCCACTGGCTGGGAAGGCAGACATATTGGATCAAAGGACCCTGAGACCTCAGAGAGGCTGGCGCGGGGTGCTGAGGTCCCAGAAGGAGGGCACCCAGACCCTTAGCACACACTCGGTACTCACTCGCTACAGCAAGAAGCCAGGGCACAGTCACACATTCCCATCTGCAGCCCCCTACCCATCTGCACCCATGAGAAACCTGGCAGAGCTCACAACTGCTCAGAAACCTCAGCCTGGGGTAGAACCAACTCTGTTCCCACAGAGCTTCTCCGATCCTTACAGAGCAATACAGCTGTCCACACGAGCCAGTGACCCTGGTCCCACCTGTCACCCCGTCCTCCTCACATTCACCAAGTCCAGGTGCACCCCAGGGCCTTTGCACACGCTCCCTTCCCCCATTACGGGTACTTTCTAAGACCTCCCCTCCGACTGGCCTTCTTGGGCCTTCATTCAAATGTCCTCTCTCTTGAAATCCCCATCTGTGACTCCCCGATTCAAAGTGGCTTCTGTGTCTCTAGTGACCTGTTCTATTTTGAGGGGCCTAGGCCATTTCTGAAGTGGCCTTGCAATTAGCTTGTTTGCTGTTCTTCGGTGGCCTTTGCTGTCTTGTTTGTCTCTGTGTGTGTCTGTGCATATGAGCAACGGTGCTGTGGGGCCAGAGGTAGATCTCTATGTCTAGGGTTAAAGGTGGCCTAGAGTAAGCTCCCCAATGTGAGTGCTGGGAACCAAAGTCCCCTGCTAGAGCAATGTTGGCTCTTAGCCACCAAGCTGTCTCTCTGACCCTGTCTGTCTGTCTGTCTGTCTGTCTGTCGTTCGGTCTGTCTGTCTTAGCACCTCTGACACCCCTGCTGGTACAGTGTGGGACCACAGCAGTTGTCCAGTGCAGCTAGTTGAACACATGAACAAATGAAAAAAATTGAGGCTCAAAGCCAGGCCACAGGCTCTGTCTTCCCAACAGCTGATTCCTGATACTGTAGACTCAGGCTAAAGACATCTGCTCAAGAACAGGGCACTGGGCTGTCGCTAGCCTCTGACTAGGTTAGGAGATCACATGCCTCTGCTGGGTGTTAGGCCAGTGCAGGGATCCCCAGACCATGCACAGCCTGAGAACTGAGAATCCAGGGCAGGGATGGGGCACACAGAGTTAGGTCACAGCCAGGGACCACACGCATGTGAGCCCCATGACGTGCACCCACCTCCACACCTCCACTGTCACCTGTGAGGAGGGGTTTTCTTTCCAATCGCATGGGCCGGCAGAGGAAACAGGTTTAGAAAGAAACTATTTGCCTAGGGCCATGGAGCTGATAAAACTGGATCCCGATCCAGTCTGACTCCTTTCGTCTCTACGTCACCCTTGCACGGGCAGGGCCACAGTGCAGAGTGCTAGCTGCCCATGCCATTTGGCAGAAGTGGAGATGGAGGCCCAGAGAGGTTTTTACCAAAACCCCAAGGCCTCACAGCTGAGGGGTTATGCCGGACCAACCCTCTACCCGAATGTGCTATGTGAACACCACTGTCTTCCTAGATCACGTTCACTGAAGCTTTCCCTTAGCTGGGAGACAGAGATGGGACACCTGTCTGTGTTGAAACCCACAGCAGGGTCTCTAGAGAGACACGCCAAGTGTCTTCCCCAATCACAGCTGGTGATGGCTCCTCCTGTGCCAGACCCTACCAGCAAAGATCCCAAGAGGGTGGGGCAGGCTTCTCTACTAGCTGGGATAAGTACAGCTTACAGGAGTCTGGTAAGAAGGTTCCTTGCTGCCCTGCCCACTGCCCACAAGGTGGTATCATAGCCAGTGTTGGGGAAGAGGAGTGGAAGCGTGGACACCCTGCTTAGATTCAGGGCTTTGGGGAGATCAAGAGACCCCAGACCCTGCAGATGGGTGTGTGCCTTTTCTGAACAAAACAACCTCGCTCACGCCCCCCCCCCCCAGCTCCTCACCCCTGAAGGTATAGTGAGACGCACCAATGGGGGAGCTAGGTGCAATGACCATCAAGGCAGTAGGGAGACATCATTCACAGACATGACCTAATACACTAGAACTACTCATGAGCTACTTACTATCCATGTGCTTCGTAACACTTGACAACACTAAGGGACATGGTGCCATCCCTCCAGGGATGGAAAAGCTCATGGCTGGAAACAGCTGTGAAGAAGAGCCTCTTGACCCCCCAGGTCCCTTCTAGTTCTTCTCTGACCAACTTCAATACTTGCAAGGATGGAGAGCTGACTACCTCCAGTGCGAACAGCCATTTCGACAACATGGGAACAAGTCTGATCACAGGCAAGTGACCAGAGTCCAGGTCCCTGTCATCATGGGCTGTCCAAGAACCTTCAACCTGCTTCATCATCTCTGAAGCATGGATTGAAATTTTCAGCCTCAGAAGTACCAGAGACGGAATGAGGGCTTTGAGCAGTGGAGTGGAGGCTACCGAGACAGGCTTTTGGCCAAACCCAAGCCATTTGGCACGTACCCAGGTGATGATACAACAGACGGGAATCAGGCCCAGGCTTAGCATGACTCAGCTGTCCTGACCAACCTCTGAGGTCCACCTCTCACATATGTCACATCAAAACAGGTGGGTCTGAACACCTGTCATCTACCACAAGGTCAGAAACACAGGCTTCCAGAAATAAAACTATGCCCCAAGAACTGGACTCAGCTGGCAATAGCCACCCAACCCAGACCCTAGGGACCAAGGGAACCCAGTACAAAAGAAGAATGATCATGGAGTACTACTTAGGCTGCCAGCCTGGCTGGAACCCAGGCATCTTCTTTGAATCCAGGATGGTGGCCAAACAGTAGGCAATGCCTAAGAGTCACCTTCGCTTGCTATGCCTTTTGCAAACTTGTCTTCCACCTCTTTCCCCTATACTTGAAATTCTAAAAAGCAGCCTCAGCTAAATGACTGTAATACTAACTATGAAGTTATCTCTCTCGAAGACTAAAGAACCCAGGAAATCTGGTAACCCTAAGATAATGTCAAAATGGGCCGCATTCCCGCTACTGCTGAGCATCTGCACGTAATGAACCCAAGTCATAAACCACTAGGAGACTTCTCATGCAGACAAGTAACATCTGTCTAATGGGCCATGGGAGTTCTGGAAGGTCAAGGTCAACAGTGTCCTCTCGGGAAAAGGAGGATCAGACACCGTAGATGGCAAAGACTGCTCATCATGTGTAGTCTGTCTGTCCACTATCTTACTGCCATCCTCTCCAGATAAGAATGTCTGTGCACCCAAGGACCCCAGATGGATCTCTGAGGAAGACAGTCCCAAAGCAGGTGGCTCTTGAATAAAACTGATTGGCTTTCAAAGGATACCCAGGCAAGAGTCTGACAGTATGGCCCCAGGTCTTAGGAGCAGGATTGAGTCCCAGACAGGACAATCCTCAGAATAGCAACCAAGACCCTGTCAGTGGAATATCTGAGGGCATGGGCTATCCATGGCTTGAAGCCTTCCTGACGACGTGACATCTTGAAAAGGGGCAGACCGTTTCTCTGGGATAAGTTTGTTGCCACTCCGCCAAAGAAGGTTCCAGAAATGGTACCACTAGCAGCACAGCACTTATGGAACTGGAAAGGAAGCACTTAAAGTCTCGAGGCTCTCAAGATGCCATTGTTACTCCTGCTTTAAAACTAAAGGAAACCGGGGGGGGGGGCAGGGTAAACACACCCCACACCCGTCCAAATTCACACAGCTGAAGGCGCTCAGTTAGAACCAGGCTGACACTGAGTCTACACGCCTAACCACCCATCTGATCTATGCTAGGGCACTGCCAAAGTGGGAGACAGAGAAGGTCTGGGACCGATAAGGATGAAGGCCATTTCTCCCGAGCCTTAGTGACCTGTGGCTACTCCCTTCACTCCCCACAGTGCCTCTTAGAGATCCAAGCATCTTCATCCCTGCCTTACTGCAAATGAGACTCAAAACAAGCAAGATGCTTGCCAAACATGGCAGCTCCTGGTCGTCATCTCAGCACATGGGAGGCTGAGGTGAGGAGACCATGAGTTTGAGGCCAGCCTGGGCTTCATAGTAATACCCTGTGTGAAAAAGCGAAAGGAAAGATCAGAATTGAAGAGGAGGGGAGGAAAAGAGGAAAGAGGACAGGAGGGGGGGACAGGGTGGCGGAGGGCGGGGGAGGAAAGGTCAGCGTCACTTGCTCAAGGTTACTCTTCTAGGATCTGAACTTAGTTGAGATTCAAACACTCCTGAGTAGCCCAGCAGGGCTTTCTGAGGACTCCCAAAGGTACAGCCTAATGATTTTTACATTTGTAGCCCATGTTGCCCTGGGTTTTAGCAACAAATCTTACAAGAGATGGGTCTGGTTCTTTCCACTCACAGGCAGGGAAGCCGAGGTCCAGAGATGCTGTGATCTTTGACAGTGTAATGAGAGTCTCTGGTGCTCACCCACTTTCTGCCACAGAAATTGGAAATCCAGGCAGATATTGCTGGTAGGAGGAAGAAGGCAGAGGCCTGGGAGACAGAAGGGTGGGATGAAGAGGCAGTAAGAACAGTTTTCTATCTCGTCATTCTAGAGTCAAAGTGGCCCTGAAATGGGAAAGGCAGGCTGAAGCTATTAGCCACAGAACCATGGACCCATCAGGGGACTTGCGAGCCAGTCCCTCATCCCCAGACCATCTCCCATTACTGCAGAGAGGACTGCCTGCTGATGTGGGATGCTCCGCCAACTTCTCAGCTCTAAGCTCTTATCTCTGCCTGCCTGGAACTGTATCCACACATCACTAAGGGCAGTGACAACCCAGGAGCCTGGTGCCCAACCACCCATGCTAGCCTTGCTGCCGACACAGATTGGACTCATTGGGGGCAAGCTGACTCGTTCCAGTGTCCAGCTCCCCCACAAGGCTTGGAGATAAGAAGTGACGACTCTGACTTCGGTATGCCTATCCATCCAGTAGGAGCCAGAAAGATGAATGCTAACCTCCCATGATTCCAGTGCTATTCTGTATGTTTTTGTGTTAACTCTGCCATGCTTGGAGAAGCCCCCTGAAGATGTAAAGACTATGAAACAGAGGCACAAGCACAAGTCCACACAACCAGAAAGGAGTCTTCTTTGAGCAAATCTGCCTGAATCCCATCACCAAATGCAAGGGCTTGCCAGTGATGGGGCATGGGCACATGCCTGCCTACAACTAGCTTAGGACCCAGACAAGGATCTCCTTGCCTCCCCAGAGAGGCAGAAAACAACAATGAGATGTGGAGTCCCTAAGATTTGGATCCCTCACCACGGAAGCCTCCTCACCCCCATTCCTTGTCTCTAAAGTAAGCAATGAGTACAGAATGGAACGCTCAGGGTTGTTCTAATCCAAGCTGGGCTTCCAGGGAACCTGGAGAGTTCAGAGCACATGGGGCCCCAGACAGTATCTCAGACCACCTCACACCAGGTGGGCCAGTGATTAGCAGAGGGCTAGCTACCTTTAGTCCCTCTCCTCAGTAGTTCAGGCCTGACCTCAGAATCTACAGGCTCCCCAGGGGCGCTCAGCAGCTCCAGATGGGGCTGGAAGTCCAGAGCCTGGAGCAGGGACAAGCTCTCAGCCGAGCAAGTGGTGGCTTGCCAGTGCTCCACCCACTGCATCTGAGAGGCTCCTTTGTGCCAGCCCTGCCCCACCCCCTACTTGCCATCTGCCAGGTCCCTGGAGGCTGGTCACCCTCGGCTGCTGGGTGCACTCACATGATGCCCCCATCTGATGTGAGTCAGAAAGTAGGGCCACCCTGAGGACCTCCACCCCGAGGAGGGGGGTTTACAACACTGAGGTTTGGGTCCTCTGTTGTCACACATCCTCCAACCTCCCCACCAGTACCTCTAACACCCTTATCAAGGGCCTGTCCCTTCCCCTACTGACTAGAAAGAAGCTCATCCTGCATCTTGAATCCCAATGAGGGGGGCTCAGCATCCACTGGACGGGAGGTCATCCACAGTGGCCCCCTTTATGGCTGTCCTGTCCATGTCTCTTCCTTGTCTATGCAGAATCCTGATAAGCAAGCCATCCCCATAAAATCCGCCATAACTGTCTACTGTCTTCATTTCCCTTCCTTGTGGTTGAACTATCAGTTCCACTTCTTTTCCCTTAACCAGGAAGCCATCCTTAAGCCTGAGGCTCAACGGAGCAGCCAGGGGCAGAGCAGCCAGGTCAGACCCACTGCCCTACCCACCCTGCTACCCGGTCCTCTCACCATCGCTTCCCACAGCACGGAAGATTGAGACCCTCTGTCGTGACCCATGTCAGGCTGCAGTTCTGTGGCTGGCACCACGATTCTGAGCTTTCATTGTTCCCCCAAATTCTCCCCATATTATATTCTCCACCACGGACATTCCACACATCTATGCCCAGACACCGCCCCTCCCTCTTCCCTTCTACTCAGTTTAGGGCCAGACTCACCCCTCCTTTCTCACAGACCCAGAGCTCCTGTCATCTCCTCCCCATCTGCAATCAGCCCTCCTCACCAGCCTGTCCCTAACAGGATGGTGAGGCCACATACAAGCTGATTGGGACAACCTCCTAGCCAAAGATCCGCACCAGGAGCCAGGATCCCCCTGCCAAGGAGCCAAGTCCTCAGCCCATACAGAGGCACAGTGGCTAGGGTCACCCCCATGCCAATCTAGCAACCCAAAGAGAAGCCAGTTGCAGTGACTTTGACCAAGGTGGGATCAAGGTGGGATGTATCTCAAGTTCCTGGGACTCTAATAACAAAAGGAGATAAAAAGTCTGGCCCCAAAAGCTAGAACAGACTCCGAACAGGGCAGGGAGGACCACACAGGGACTGGCCTGCACTCTGGTGACCCCTTGGCAGCCTGCAGCACTCGATGACCAGAGCTTGATCTTTCAGCGGTCTCCGAATCCTGGAGGGCTGCCGCCGGGAGGTAGCCGTTTGCAAGTTCCAACTGACCTTCTTTGCCTAGTTGCTCACTGTGCAGCACACAGTAGGCACTTCATGCTTCAGATCAGCAACCTCCCTTGGCCTTCTGAAGGAGGCACAGGATTTCTCCACCCATGTCACCCACCCCATGGCACGGTGGCCCAGGTGGAAAAGGGGGAAAAGGGGTTCTGTCACTATTCACCCCAGCCCCCTGCTCAGTAAAATGAGCCCCTTAGAGGCCCTAACGGTCACCACACAGAGATGGCTGGTTGGAGAGTGGGGTTAGACAGGAACCCTGCCCCCATTTCCTATACTAGGGGAAGGGGACTGAGGTCCTATCAGGCCCAAGCAGCTGGGGGCCCTGAGGTCTTGTGGTTAGTGGGTTAAAGAGCTCTTGGCGCCTTGGCTTCCCTTCCCAGGATCTTCATTCCAGGTGCCTCCTGTTCAGACCAACGTTGCACTGTGCCTTCGTTCTTTGGTCAAAAGTTGTTATTGCCCTGGTTCCCTAGGGGCCCCTGTCCTACCCCTAAGGGATAGAGGAGGCCACCGACAGGGGCACCATGCTCAGTCTACCACAGTGCCCTCTTCTGGAGTCTGGCTCTCCGTGGCTCTAGACTTGCTGTGTGACCTCAGACAAGCTGCCTGCCCACTCAGAATCTCCCAGCTCCCACGCGGCTTCTTCGTAGCCCAGGCAGGCCTTGAACTTGAGAGCCACCTATCCCTACTTCCCCAAATACTGGCATTACAGGTGAATCCCACAGCCTAAGGTAAGGACAGCCAGTCTATCAAAAGGCCCGGAGCGTTGCCGCCACACTGCTGGACCCAAGACAGTACCACACCAGTGGAGGCTTGGTTTCCCAAATGCCCAACAACTAATGATTCCAAAAGTTCTGGTCCTGATTCCATCCTCTTACTAGGCAGCTCTCAGTTTACACACATCTCTACCCGTGTGGTGCACTAAAGCCCCCCAAGATCCCTTTATATTCTACACTCTCTTCTTAGCAGCCACATGTCCTCCCCAGCTCCTCCCACCCACTGGTCGCCCTTAGTGCCCTTAGTCCGGTACCTGGTGCCAGGCAGTGGGTTCTGGAAGGAACCACCTTTCAGGATTCACCTCCAGCGCTGAATTTTGCAGTCTCTGGGTAAGAGTGTGAGCTAGAGCGAGCAAGTGTACTGGCTGGGGGTGGGGGGAGGCTTTGGGGAGACTCCTACCAAGCCAGCAGCCCCTTCCCTATAGTAGAGCCCAGGCGGCAGGCTGTGTGGAGTCGGAGAACCCGGAGAAACCGGGGGGGAGGGCAGGGACACCCTCCTGCCCGAGCTCAGCTCCTCCCTTCAGGCTGGAGATGAGATGACTGGCTAACTGTGAGTCATGGCTTTCTCAGAGGGAGGCAGGAGGAGGCAGGGCTGACTGACGGAGGTGAGGCGGTGACCCTGGGGGATGCCCGTGATTCAGACCTGGCAAGTGGGGACCTGGGTCTCCCCTCTTATCATCCCAGCACCCTGGTGCCAGTTTCAAAAATGGGTATGAGCTGGGATGAGTGTGTCTCCTCATATACAGCCCCCCTCATCATTGAGTCCCTGGGGGCTCCCCTGATGTTCTTTCAAAGCAACCAGTTTGCCATGGCAACAGGCTATTCAGATGCTGATGCTGCCCCTTCCTCCAGGCCCAGCCAACAACTACCCCTTCCTGAAGGACAGTCTAACCTCCGTGGCAGCAGGCAGAGCCGGCGCTGACTGGTAGAGCGGAAGGCACTCCAAGAGGAAGGGGGTGTCAGGCCGCCTGGCTGGAGGCCATATGTGGCTGACTGCTGACCCACGTCTCTTGAACGTCTTCCCAGCAGGGAGCCAGACCATTCTCCCTCACTCTCAACCTTTCAAAACTCACATCCTGGACTCTGAGACACACACACACCACACACACCCCAAGACTTCTAGAAATAGCCGTTTTTGAGTCTGTCAGCTGAGCCAAATGGGAAACTGAGGCTCAGGTAAAGAGCCCTTCCAAAACCTCAGAAAGAGCAATTTGAAAATGGGCCAGCCTCATCATGCCCACTCTGGCTGCTGTCAGTTGGCTGTTCTGGCTGAGGTTCACAGGTCCTGCACAGTGGGGGATGGGGGTGGGGATGGGGTCGGGGAGGAGGAGGGGGAGGCGCGGGGGCGGGGGCGGGGAGCGTTTTGGATAAGCATGGCCCTCCAGAGTGAAGGCTCTTTGCTCTCCCATACTCCACACTGTGTGAGCAAAATGAAGCGCCCAGGAGGATTTCACAACCTAATGAGGGCCAGTGGCAACAATAACAATAATGGCGGTAACAGAGTAGCAGCAATCACACCGGCTGCGTTCCAGCCTTACCCGCCTCTTCCCTGCTTCCCAGCACCTGCCCAGACAATTAATGAGCCTCAAGGAATTCTCCAGGAATGTGGTAATGAAGAAGGAAGAGGGCAAGGCAGAGAGACAGAGAGAGAAAAGATGCTCAGGGAAGTTAGTTAACTTCTTCAAGGTCTCACAGCTGGGGACTAAAGAGGTCAGACAGGCAGGAGCCCAGGGGTCCACTGCACACCACCACCACTACATGAGATGAGACATCAGAGACAGCCAGGGACTTGATCCAAGACCGCACAGCTAAGACAGCTGGGTCTCTGGCTCTCAGCAAACATCCAGTAGGGACAGGCCCTTAACCTCATCATCTCCACCATGTCTCCACCACACAGAAGAGGCCCATGTATATATAGAGAGAGAGCAAGGGGGATCTCAGCCACACCCTTCAAAGGCTGGGTATGGACCAAATGGCTCCAGAGTCCCGGCTGGATAAGAGAGAAGTCAGGAAATTCAAGGAAAGGAGACCCTCAAAAGAACCTTCTAGGGGTACAGCAGCAGGGTGGAGAGGTGGGGAGAGCTATGTTTGAAGGAAGTGGGGCTAGACAGTGGAAGATATTGACTGGACCTGGAGGTCTAATCCAAGGCGCAGGGGCGTCTCGGAAGGTGTTTGAGCATAGGAACGATATCTGTGCTAGGCGCTCAAACTATGAAAATTGACCAGAAACCTCAGATTTCAGATGGGCCCCAGACCCATCCCATAAGAACCTAAAATTTAACAGGATTCCCAGGTGGCTATTGTTTTTGGCAAAGCTTAAGTAGGCCCATCTCTCCTCTAAGGGCTTGAACTGGGTGGTTGTGGTGTTAAGAAGTGTGGACCACTGGTGGCTGGGCTCAGGCTGGGGCCTTGAAGATGGAGACAGAGAAAAGCTGGGGTGAAGATTCTCATCCCAAAGACCAGAAACAAGGCTGAGGAAAGTCAAACAGGGAAAGGGGAAGTATCAAAAGCATCCCCGACATGTATAGTCAGGAGTGGGGTGCAGATCTGGGAAGAGAGAAAAGGCCATCCTAATGTATGGTCCGATGCGAGTGGATGTACTGCGGAATAAGGGAACCGCATGTCCTCTCTGGTTCCCATGGCTACTGGAAGCACAATACCAGGGCCCGGACATAAAAAAACTCGGGGCAGCTCCACAGGGAGGGTTGTGGGATTACAGGCTGGTGCCAGAGCCAGCATGGGATGGGGAGCACAGGAAGCTGATAGGTACCCCCGCCTTATACGAAATGGAAGAGAGACAATACTGATGGCTGGTTCCTGGCCAACTGGCTACAGCAGACTCTGCCAGCTGGTGACTTGGGCGAACATCTCTGCCCAGCCACTGCTTTGCTGTCAGTGGAAGACAAAAACCAGCGCCTGCTCCCTGGGCACGGAGGAGAGACCTTCAGGGACACATGGACCCCGGGATAGGGATAAGAAACGGTGCTGCTTACGGTGGCTACTGCCTGAAGCAAGGCCTGAGCACAGAGGACAAAGTATGTGGCTGGTGGAACTTCAAGGGACCTTCAGGCCTCCGTCTTTCCAATCTGCCTGATAGAACAGGTTACACAAGCCGGCCTTGTCAAGAGCAACGAGCTGTGTCCACCCTTGCCAAGGGGCCTGGAAACCCATTGCCTGATCAGAGGTGGGTTTTTAACTAGACAAAAAGAGTCCAAGTACAGGTTTCTCTTGCAAGCTCAGTGTCCTTGTATATTTTAGAGCGCAATATCCGGCACACTGATGCTAACAGGAACACAAAGGCACAGAGCTCCAGCTTGTGAACATCCAGTGTCCCTTCTAGACAACAGGAATGCCTGGACCATTTTTTCAGAGATGGAAACTGAGGGACAGAAAGGGGACCTTCGCAAAGCCACCCCACAATCGAGTAGCCTGGAATGCAGAAGATGTGCTAGAGCTCTGCTCCTCCTGTCCACCTCCCTGCTCCCTTCATTCCCGTGGGAAAGCCTCCCGCCCACAAGCGTGGGGGGGGGCACCACAGCCCCATGATAACGCCACCTCCCGTCACATTGCCCCAGGGTCCAGCAAGGATGGGGGTGTCCATGTGACTCAGCCACACTTACAAAGGCAGCTGTGTGCCAGTGCTCACGACAGCCTTCCCCACTGGGGGGCATCCCTTCCCCTAGCAAGGGAGGAGTTGGAAAATATGGCTGGTCCAAGAGGAGGGGTAAACAGGGGCCTTTCTCAGCCATGAAGGTGGGCTGAGCCTCACAGGGATTCAAGTCTGGGCTTGGGGTTCAAGGACAACATAGCAGATAATGCGGAATAAAGGCCCAGGATAGGATGTGAGCTTAGTCCGCCCAAGTCAAGTTTGCCTGATTTCTGAGACCTTATTTGGAGTCCACTCTAAGTCTTTGGGGATGGAGCCAAGCAGGTTCTGCCTGCATTTACCTGCCTCAGATTTCCAAAGCCCTAGGTTGTGGTCTGGGGTGAGTCCCATCTCCCAGATGCTAGCAGAAATTCTTTAATCCCCTCCTGGCCACAGCACTGTCCCTCCTCACCCCTTGAACCAAATAGCAGTGGTAGACTTGTCATAAGCCGTAGGAGTAGCTGGTGTTTTCTCCCACGGCCCTGCCAACGGGTTTATACTAGGGGAGGGAAGGAGACCCCCCTAGCCCAGTGTCATGGCTGGAACCAGGGTTTGACTTCCAGGACAGTTCCTTCCCCCAGGTCTCTCTTTTCTGGCCCCAATAATGTTTGATCTCATGTCAACAAGAAGTGGTCTTGGTCCCCGGCATGGGCACACCACCTTTCTCCTTGTGCTCACCTCATTCCTGCCTGCAGGGAAGAGGCCAATCCAGTGTCTTGTTCCCTAGCCAAGTTCATGCTGGCAGCCTCAGAGGTGGGCATGCCTGGTGCCCAGCTACCTGAGACAGGCAAACTGGCTAAGAACCTCCTGTTCCTGTTGTGGCATGACGGAATGTCTGACCCTCAGCTTAGCCACCCCCCCCCCCCCCCCCCCCCCCCACCCCGCTCCAAGAGCCCTCCAGTAGGAGGGCTGGATCCAGCCAGATCTTGCTCAGAGAGTCATATGGGCCATGCCCCTGCCTCTCAGCATTCAGGAGCCCCTGAACTCAAGGCAAAGATGAGCACCTTGAACAAGCCCTCACCAATCCTGTCACAAGTCTGGTGCCTTGTCCTTCAGGATCCAGAGGCCTGCGCTCCTCCTGTGAGACCCTACCCATCTCTGAACAGAGGTTCTATCTGCAGCCCAGTTGATCAGGGGGAGTTGTTATGATGAGGTTGGTCTTCCTGCTTGGCCTCTTCAGGGTGTGACTCTCTGACCTGTACTCTGCTCAGAAGCAGGCTGGCCCAGGGGAGCCACTGATTGAGGTTCCAAACTACTCTCCATGATGCTCTGGTTTCTCCCAGTATTGCCCCCCAAGCCCTCCATAATTGCCGTGGGAGTCTAGCATCAAATTGCTGGGCTTTGATCTTTCCATGCCTCAGTGTCTTTGTGTAAAAATGGGTACAGCACCCTCCTGACCACTGGGTTTGCTCTTGAGCATGTATTGAAATACATGCACGCGTGAATATTTATGTGCACATGGGTGTGGAGACCAGAAGTCAACCCCAGTGTGTGTCTTCCTCCACCACTCTCCATCTTACGTGTTAAATGTTTTAGGAATTAGATTTTGTGTGTGTGTGTATGCACATGCACATGTGTACGTGTGCACATACAGGTAACAGTGCCACCGTTTTGCATGTGGAGGTCAAAAGATAACTCACAGAAGTTGATTCTCTCCTTGCCTCGAGTGGGACCCAGAGGTCTAACTCAGGTCATCAGACTTGAAGGAAAGTCCTTTAGCCTAAACACCTTGCTGGCCCTTCAAATTACTTTTGGAGAAGCTCTCTGATTCAGCTAGACCCTCTCGTCTCTGCCTCTCTCGGGTACAGGCACAAACCACCAAGTTCACCTTTTCACTGTGGTGCTGGGGAATCCAAACTCAGATCTTCATGCTTCCACAGCAAGCATGTTTGCCAACTGAGTTATCTCCCTAGCCCCATGAGGCTGCTTCTAAAATTTCTCCAGTGTGCGGGAACAGAGGGACTTCAACACTCCACAGAAGTCACCCTGCCTCAGCTAGAGAGCTGGGCATGGTCTGAGGTGACTAGCATTCCCCCCCAAAAAGGCCATGTCAGCTGCTGCCAACTGTTCCACATTTGTGCCTGGTCTATGCCGCCCCTCCCCGGGTCCTGTCCTGAGGTTTCAGTGGAAGCTGCTCAAACACCAGGATTGGTCCAGCTGTCTCCGATCAAGCAGAGGAGCATCTCATCTGTGCCAAGGCAGGCAAGGGAAGCCCAGAGAGGTTTAGTGACAAGACAGTACCGCCCTGTAGGAAGGATGGGTAAGTCAAGCTCTATCTTACAGAGAACACTATGCCACTCACTGCCAGTCTCTAGGACCAGGATCTTGGTTGTGCCCTCATGTGCCACCACATCCCCTTCTCGATACATACACAGCACAGATGGCGTTTGTGAGATGTTGGCTGGGGAGACTCACTTGGGAATTCACAAAGACACTCGTTTCCTCACCCCAAAATCCCAGTAGACTGCCACCACCTCCTCCCCCCCCCCTTTTCTTTCAAGATAGCATCTCTCCACGTAGCCCAGGCTGGCCTGGAACTCAAAACGGATCTGCCTCAGCCACCCTAGTGTGGAGATTACACCCCACCCATCTCCAGCACTTCTCTTTTGATACAATAAAGAGCTGGAATCCTAAATACTTTGTAGAAATCCCTCAGAGCATGGGGCCCCCTAGCCCCGGGAGACCGCGCCCCCCCAACACCTCCTGCCTTCTGCATGCCCCTCTGCCCAGCAGCCAGGGAAACCCCCCCCGGGGGTCTCCCACTAAGTGCTGGGGTGCAGGTGGCTCAGGCGGCATAATGGAGTGATAACAGATGCTCATTAGCAGGGGCCCACCGTGCAGCCCACATGCCTCAGGGAGCCAGACTGGCAGAGGCAAACAGCGGCGCCAGCCGCCCACCTTTGTCTGGTTGAGTGGGGACCTGAGTGGGGGCCATGAGCTAGGGCTGGGGGCTGGGCACTGGGGCTGTTGAAGCCCTATTTAATTTGACATCTGGGGCTCAGTCTATCTCCATCATGGTACAGCTAGGGACATGGGTCCAGCTGGAAGGAATGCCAGGGTCCCACCAGAGGCCAGGGCAAGCCTGAACTTTTTCCTATCTGGGCACATCTTTGGGGTTACCATGTGGGGGAAGCAACTGGTAGGAGGTGTGCACTCTTGGGCCCCCACTCTAGTGACTCTTGCAGACGGGGTGACAAACCTGGGCTGACAGGCAAGGGGACCTATGGCTGGCAGCAGCAGAGAAACATATTCATGAGCTCTACCCTTTTGCTGGCTTACCAGGAAAGGCTGCCTGCCTCTTCCTCCTCAGAAGTCAAACAACCAGAGTGAGCTGCTGCTAAACCGGTTCCCCCCCACACACACCCGTGGATCTCAGGAGGAAACTGCTTGGGGAGCACTAGGGATGAAGGGAAAAATGGGGTTCATGCCGCCAGTCCTCATCCACATGCCAGGGTCCAAGCTTCTCTCTGGCCCTCATGGCAGTGGTGCCCTTCTGAGCAAAGAGGGGCACAGCCGGCCAAAGTATTTCAGTGCCCCCTCGTGAGCACACCCAGCCCCACACTCTGAGCGGCAAGGAGTATCCTAGGACCAGCTAGAACCTCTAACTCGGTCGTTCCCTGGGAGACACGATCCAGCACACGCAGGAGAATCCCCAAGCACCACGTTGAACCTGAGACCAAGGTCAAGCGGGGGGCCGGGACAGGCGAAGGCCATGCCATACCCGTTGCCCTCTCTTACCTCCGTCTCGCACTCTGAATAGCAGCGTCTTGCCTCCAAGCCTAGGCAGGCACTTCTGTTAACAGCCTTTGCTGCTAATGTCTCCTCCTTCCAGGTGCCCAGCACCTAGTCTGAGCCTGTCCAGGCAGCAGTGAACTCAATCCAGGTGAGGCTCCGCCTACCGGGCTAGCTTCCGGTGCCAAAGTGCCCTCTAAAACTCCTAGGTTTCCTAACGAGGTTTGACAGTCTTCAGACTCCACGGACTTTGGGGATTTCTTCCCCAGACAGTAAAAGCTGCGCCGTGGGAGGCCGAGTTCACGCTGTCTCTGAGCTTCAGAGACCCTTTCAGGCCGTGGGAGGCATGCTGCCACGCCCACACACACCTGCAAACTGCCAGCCCTTTGTGGCTTCTCCAGCCTCTTCCGAGCCATATCCTGTCTGCAGCGCGATACACACCAGCCACCGGCTGGATGCAGAAGGACTCCGGGGCTGTGGGTGGGGCTCTCACAATATGTCCTGCTGGACACAGGTGGGATCAGAGCAGGCAGAGGGTGAAGGGGGCAGGAAGTGAGCTTTTTTTTTTTTTTTTTTTTTTTTTTTTTCTAGGGATAGGAGGTGGCAGCTGCCCCAGGTATCTTGGNGGGATCAGAGCAGGCAGAGGGTGAAGGGGGCAGGATGTGTGATCTCCTTTTTTTTTTTTTTTTTTTTTTTGCTAGGGATAGGAGGTGGCAGCTGCCCCAGGTATCTTGGAAGGGGGCCAAGGGGAGAAGTCCAGGCAAGCTCCACCCTGCATTGGAGAGAGGCCTCGTGCAGGCACTTCCCTCAGACCCTGCCACCCACCTCTTTTTCAACGCTCTTGCAATCAGGCACGGGTATCAGGGGCGGGGTATGTGTGGGTCCTGATGCGCACACCCAGCTCCCAACATAGAGACCTGCTGGCTGAGCCATACTTCCCTTGGAAGCCAATCCAAGCATAGGCTGATGCTCTGAACAAGGGGTATGAAACACTGTTGTGGACCAGGCCCATGGGGTTGGCAATCCCGTAGGATTTACCTTTCTCGGCTCCCCACCCAGCCCCCCCGCCATGTTTTTCGCCACAGTGTTTCTCGGCTCTCAGGTCAATCCCCATGCTTTTCTTGTCTTGTCTGCTTTTTCCCTGGCAGTTACCAGAGCAGGGCCAGAATAGGGGCTGGTCTAGAGGAAAGATGCATGGCTAGTGAGTGGATAAGAAAAGAAGATGGATGGATGGATGGATAGATAGGTGGATGGACAGATGGACCAGAGGATGGATTCCGTCACATGTTTGTGGAAAGCCTGCTGCGATCCAGGCACTGTGCAGGGCATAGGACAGACAGCAACAAGGCATATACTAAAATCATACAGATCATCAATGTAATGAGCAATAAATATGAAATCTATCCAGAGCTATAGTAAGAATAATGGGAAGAAAATATGGTGAGGGGAGTTGATAGAGGAGCAGGGCTGGATGCTCAGTGAGAAATGATGCTTGACTATAGACAGCATCCAAGGAGGCAGCCTACGGGGTACTGAGAGCAGAGCACTCTAGTGGATGGGAGAGCCTGTGCAAAGGCCCTGGGGTCGGTGATCCTGACTTTTGGGATGAGGAGGAGGTTGCTCACTGCTGTGCAGCTGAATGAGAGAACAAAAGACAGAGAGGAGGCCACAGAGGAGAAGGATATCGAAAGGGAGCTCCAGTCCCCTGAGATGACGCAAGCACCTGTCTGCACAGGCCCCGCTGGGACTCTCAATCCCACCATAACGCCTTCCACGTGCGAACTTCTGGCTACAGGGTGGGCATGCACACTTGCTCTGCCCAACACAAGCTGGATCTCTAGACCTGAGCAGATGGGGGTGGGGAGGAGCCAAGGAAGATGAATGTCAAAGAGAGGACACACAGGAAAAGCTTGACTACAGATCCCCATGGCCCCAGAGACACCATCTGCCCTGATAAGGACACAGGGGAGTCCCAGTGATTTCCTGTATGCCCACTGGTGACTCCCTAATTTGTGACACCCACACTTCACATCCTGTCCTATATCCTCAGGGGCCTCAGCATGTGATATAGCTACCATTCTGTCACCTAACAGCAAGGACTGGCGCTAGAATCCCAGTCTTGAGCCCACTTTCGCTGGGTTCCCTTGGAAAGGTTGCTTAAGGTCATCTATCAAATGGGGACCCCCTTCTTTTGCCCTGCTTGCCCTCCAAAGATAGCAGGAGTTGGAAAGTTTAGTGAGCCCTGGCAATGTAGGCACCGGGGAGCATTTGTGAGTCTGGAGGTATGGTCTCCTGGTGACCCAGGCCATCCCCCTAGAACAGTGGGTTAAGGAAATGAAATGTATCAAGAACCTGGCCAAGTCTCGGACCTGTTACCTGCAGAGATGGATTGTCACCACCACCACCATCCGGGAAGCCAGCCCCGAGCCAAACGCAAACTCTGGGTCACACCTGACTTCTCTCTCATCCTGGAGGGAATAGCTCCCTGAGGGGCGGGTACTCCCAAGCAAGTCAAGAGTCAGGCCCCAGGAACAGGCTTGAAGTCACACCCAGGCAGCTGAACTCCAGTATCCGGCCTGTTCCCACCCATCACTGACAACAGAGAAAAGAACACCAACAACTCCTTCCCTTCCTGGGTACCTGGTGAGAGGGTGAGAGAGTCCCCAGGTGTGTACCTCGTGTTCTCACGCTACACTTCCATGTTCCCTCTCAGAGCTGGTGGAGCCCACAAGGTCAGGGGGTGAGCTCCCCATCTCTACGGAAAGCCATGGCTGAGCTCCTCTTGAACCTTGAGAAGGTGCTGGCTTCACCCACCGGTGGCAGGCGTGAACTCAGGCAGGGCATCTGACTTGGGCCATTTTTCGCTAGTTCCTGTATTTTATCCACTGAGCTAATATTTGCCTAGTAAGTCCTAGGTGCCTGGGCCTCTCCGGTTCAGAAAACAAACACCCTGTGGGACCGGCAGTAGAAATGATGAGGTGGGGGTGGGGTGGGGTCAGGGGTGGGGGTGGGGATTGCTGGATCAGACTGCCTGAAGCCCAGCCCCATCTGCTGTTCAGTCACCTCCCTCAGCCTCAGTGTGTGCGCACAGCAGGTGTTAGGGGCACCTTTCCAGGCTGTGAGGACTCCCTGGGAAGACGCTCAGTCCCTCTCAATGGCTGACACCTGTTTAAATGCCCCATAAATGCTCCCCATCCCCAGTGCAGAGCAGAAGGTTAGGTTACTGGCTTCTGGCGATCCTCCCTGCACTCAGTGCTGTTCCTGCTACTGAATGGCGGTGGTCCCCACTGCTTCCAGGGACAAGGACTGTCTCCCTATGGCCACCCCTGGCAGAAGCCATTCTTCAGGGCCATGTGGGTGTGTGAGCTCACTGCTCTAGAGCCCACCCCCAGTAGCATGCCGGGCTGTCTCACCACGCTCTGCAGAAAAGAGTTGGGATGGGTAGCTGATGGCACTGCCTAGCTCTCGGTGAGTTCATGGTAAGCCTGGTATGATGGCTATCACATCCCAGCGAAAGGCTCAGGCAAGAAGGCCACCCCAGACTGTGCAGCAGACCCTGACTGGGCTAAGTTCTCAGTGAGTTCATTCGTAGATTTCTGTCCTTTGGTCGAGGTCAAGTCTGGCATCTAGTTTCCTCCATACAGAGTCATCCATCTGCCCCAATCTAGAACCTGGATCCCCCCCCCCCCGTTGCGGTCTGAGCATTTGCCACCCAATAGCACTTCAGTGCTTCGGAATTGGAGCCTTTCTCGGAGCAGACCCAAGAGTAATATCTGTCCTCATTTTACAGGCAAGAGAGACGTGCCTGTGCCACTCCACCGTGAATCAACACTATCGGGCCACATCCTCAGTGTTCCGTGACATCGCTCTTCTCCAGGTTGGCCCTGTGTCTTGAGGTGACTGAGTCACATTTGCAGCCCTCACCGTCACCTCAGCCTGGAGTTGGCACTCACCCTGAGCCCACTAGACAGACACAGGAAACTGGGGGAAACCAAATGTCACATCTGGGCCCGCAGTAGAAGGGGCTGGCCCCAAAGAAGGGTTCCACCCACACAGGGGACCCACTTCTCATCCCTCCTCTGCCAGGGAAACTCCACCTGTCCTCTCCCGCTTAACCTCCTCCTGCGTAGGAAGTTAGCTCTTTCCCTGGTACCCCACAAAGTCGAACATCCTTTTACCTGTAAGAACATTCAGCACCTTGGAGTCCCTGTGTGTTCAGGTCCCATCCAAGCACTGAGTCTCGTCCAGGGATTGTGGACCAGGACTCAGGAGGCTGAGACCCAAATGTAACTGTATTGCTAGTCAAAGCCAGCATCAGCATCTGAAATGGATACCATCCCTGGCTTATCTACATCATGAAATCTTACCTGATGTAAATGTTCATCCAGCATCTTTCAACTGTCCAGCTGGTCTCTGTGGGACCAGACACACAGTATGTCTGTTTTTAGGGTACTCGTGCCTTGATGAAGACAGGAAAGAGATTTCAAATCTGGAGGAGTAACGGGGGTAACCCAGGAAATATGAAGACGAATATTTACACATAACCGAAGAGTGAGGAAGAGAATACAGAACCCAGAACCCACATTAGCTAGGTAATCAGGGACGCCTTCTTGGAGGAGGTAAGGAAACGGCAACCCCAAGAAGAGTGGACTCAGGGCACAGGCAGGATGGGGAGGCTCAGTGGGGGATGGGCCCAAGTGTAGGGAAACTGACAGCTGGTAAGTATGGTGGGAACTGGGAGAGGATACCTCCCTCCCACCTCCGTCCTGGGGAGAGACACAGACTCCAGTTACCAGGGAAGCTACAAGTCAGGCAGCCTTGGCTCTGTCTGTCCTGAGCAGGCCAGAACCGGCCACTCTGCCTGAATTGGTTGTGCTACCCGATCCAGGAATATCAAAGATGGCCTCCATCTACCAGAAGCCAGGAAGAAATGTTCCTGGGGCCCTCAGAAGGAACCAGCCCTGTTGACTGATACCTTAACCCTTGACCAGAGCCAACAAATCTGTATTCTTTTTTTAAAGATGTATTTATTTATTTCATGTATGAGTACACTGTTGCTGTCTTCAGAAGCACCAGAAAAGGGCACCGGAATCCCATTACAGATGGCTGTGAGCTACCATGTGGTTGCTGGGATTTGAACTCAGGACCTCTGGAAGAGCAGTCAGTGCTCTTAACACTGAGCCATCTCTCCAGCCCAAGGCTCAGTATTGCCACGGTATTCATGTGGTAAATGTCACCAACCTCAAGGTATAGGGGTCTGCCGGGGTTCTATAACGAAGTACCAAAGACCGAGTGGCTTAAAGAACACAAATGTCGGGCTGGGCTGGTGAGATGGCTCAGTGGGTAAGAGCACCCGACTGCTCTTCCGAAGGTCTGGAGTTCAAATCCCAGCAACCACATGGTGGCTCATAACCATC